>NC_045553.1:44129999-44189999 GCF_009769535.1 Thamnophis elegans
AAGATTTTGAAGAGGCAATTTTTTTTTTAAAAAATTGCACTTTGCAGACATCCCAAAAACGGCGCATATTTTTTTTGGCAAAAACGGGCCCATTTTTTGACAAAGAAGGGCATGCATAGCCTTTAGGAGGCTTGTAGAGTGCTCCTGGGGGCTGGGGGAGCAAAATGAGCAAAAAAATACCCTGTTTTCCACTCCTTTCGGCCCCCCCCCCCCAGTCCCCAGGAGCAATCCAGAAGCCTCCTAAAGGCTATGCACGGCCATTTTGGCAAAGGGTTTTGGGCGGCCATCAATGCCGTATTCAGTGTAAAAGACACACCCAGATTTTCACCCTCTTTTTTGAGGGAAAAGTTGCGTCTTATACTCCAAATTTTTTTGATAATAATAATAAAAACGATAAGGGAAATAGGTATGTCCAGATTATTGAAGAGAAGGATTCGGGGGAGGAGACATGATAAGTTGCCAAAAAAGCCAACACAGTTAATACCACTTTATAAGGCCTTGGTAAGGCCACACTTGGAATTCTGCATCCAGTTTTGGTCGCCACGATGTAAAAAAGATGCGGAGACTCTAGAAAGAGTGCAGAGAAGAGCAACCAAGAGGATTAGGGGACTGGAGGCTAAAACATATAAAGAACAGTTACAGGAATTGGGTATGTCTAGTTGGATGGAGGCATGATAGCAGTCTTCCAATATCTCAGGGGTTGCCACAAAGAAGAGGGAGTCAACTTATTCTCCAAAGCACCTGAGGGCCGAACAAGAAGCAATGGGTGAAAACTAATCAAGGAGAGAAGCAACTTAGAACTGAGGAGAAATTTTCTGGCAGTGAGAACAATTAATCAGTGGAATAGCTTGCCTCCCACAGTTGTGGGTGTTTCCATCACTGGAGATTTTCCAAAATAGAATTAGACAACCATTTGACTGAGATATTACAAGCTCTTCTGCCTTGAGCAGAGGGTTGGACTAGAGGACCTCTGAGGTCACTTCCAAGCCTATTATTCTATGCTCTGTACAATCCTTGTCATCTTTCTCCATGGCTGGATTTAGAAGTCCACGAAAGAGATGACCATTTTGGTCACTGAGCCTAAAGGATATTTCCCAAGGGTTTTCTATCATACCATCCTTCATCAGGGGATTGAATAGAACTATAGTCCATTCTGGAAGTAAAGCTGTGAGGGACCCAAGGCCAAATCTCCCAGATAAGGTCTCCTGATGGGAAGGAAGTCCAGAAACCGAGCTCCTCCTCTGGGCTGCGATCTCTCAGAGAGGAGAGGCAAGGGGAGGAGAAGGTATCTCCCTTGGCTCCCTCTCACCCCACCATCAGAAGACCTGAGCCCTACAAGGTCACCCACAGTATTCATTCCTTGGCTGAGGAGATGACAAAGAGATTGGTGGCAGCTGCTGATTGAGATGACAGGGGACTTGGAGGCAACAACAGCACAGGAGTAGGTAGGGATAGTATTATGGTGGTCCTTCCTTCCTTCCTTCCTTCCTTCCTTCCTTCCTTCCTTCCTTCCTTCCTTCCTTCCTTCCTTCCTCTCTCCCTCCCTCTCTCCCTCCCTCCCTCCCTCCCCTATAGCAATAGCAGTTAGACTTATATACTGCTTCATAGGGCTTTCAGCCCTCTCTAAGCGGTTTACAGAGTCAGCATATCGCCCCCAAGAACAATCCGGGTCCTCATTTTACCCACCTCGGAAGGATGGAAGGCTGAGTCACCCCTGAGCCGGTGAGATTTGAACAGCTGAACTGCAGAACTGCAGTCAGCTGAAATAGCCTGCAATGCTTCATTTAACCACTGCGCCACCTCGGCTCTTCTATCCCACCCACCCTCCCTTTTCTTCTTTGTTCATGCTCTATTTCTTCCCTCCCTTCCTCCTTCCCGCCCTTCTCTATCCCTCCCTCCCTTCCTTCTTGTTCCTAGTTCATGCTCTATTCTTCCTTCCTTCCCTCCCACCCTTCCTCCCTTCTTCTTCCTTATTCATGTCTATTCCTCTTTCCCTCCCTCCCTCCTCCTTCCTTGTTCATGCTCTATTTCCCTCCTCCCTCCCTCCCTCTCACCCTTCTCTCTCCCTCCTTCCCTCCTTTCTTCTTCCTTGTTCAAGTCTATTCCTCCCTCCCTCCCTTCCTGTTATGGCTCCTGTTAGGGCCTTCTGCAAGGCAGGAGTGGAGTTTTAAAAACATGGGATAAGGCACCCCATCTCTCCTGCCTTCATTATTCACACATCTCTGGGCTACAAAGCTTTAAAAGGCTGCCACCAATCCACAGTCCACCTGAAGTGACGTCAGGAACGAATGCCATCTGGTTCGCTTCTTAAAGGCCAAGCCACCTGGTCCAGCAGTTCCAAGTGTTGGAAGACGCTCCCGTGCCTTTTTTCCACCTTCCAGGCAGCTGGTGGAAATGAAGATAGAGTCTTTTGCATGGACGCAGCAGCCCCAGCCTTCTTTGGGGGGGTGGGGTTGGGGAATTAGTGGCCAAGGCTTCAGGAGATGAGAAGCACCTCATCAAGAAGAAATACGAGGCCTGTTTGCTTCGGTTCAGGTGCGTTGCCTGGCCTCCTTGAAACAAAGCGCTCGGTGGCCTCTCCATCTCTCTAATAAATAGTGCCAGCAGCTTGCAGAGCAGAGAGGAATATAGATTTATAGACCCTAATGGGCAAGGGTGCCATTTTGTCTGACGGCTAAATCGTGCGTGCAAATTGCGCAGCCGGGATGGGAAATGGAATGCGCAATTTTTTTTTTTAAAGAAAAAGCCACGCCAAAAGATTAACACAAGGAGAAATGAGCCATAAACGGAGACCTTCTGGTGAAGGACAGGAGGAGAAGGACTTATTGGGGCATGGAGGTGGCTGAAGGCTCTATTTCAGTGTTTCTCAATGTTGGCAACTTGAAGATGTCTGGACTTCAACTCCCAGAATTCCCCAGTCAGCAAATGCTGGCTGGGGAATTCTGGGAGTTGAAGTCCAGACATCTTCAAGTTCTCAACATTGAGAAACACTGCTCTATTTGGAGGAGAGCAAAGAAGAAGGCAGAGCCAGAACTGAAATGGAACCTGATATGCTTTCATTGTCATTTTAAAGGAAAAAAATGATTAGACTTCAATGACTTGATTTAATGCTCTCATGTGTAGCATCATGTGAGAATTGACAGCCTGGTGGTGTTCTGAGCTAGGCTTCCCAAAAGCACAAACTCAATTCCTCGTCCCACTAAAACCCCTTTTATTTAGTTTAAAGTGAATTCTTCTCCAGCAAAGTCCCGGGAAACAGTCTTTCAAGGCATTTCACAACTACAGACCTTTATTGTGCTTGGAGAGCTGCCAGGCAGATATCTTCCAAACGCCATTCTGTAGCAGTAATTACTTGGCAAGAAATCAGGAACAGATCTTCACCCTAATGAATTGAACTAATTGCCTCTTGCAAACTCTCCTTCCCTTTTGGTCCTCTTTATTTCCCATGGGAGGGGCCATTTACTGTCCACCTGTGCCTTTACTCCTGAGTCGACCCTTGTTCTTTAGCTGTTCCCTTCTGGCAGCTCTGCGCATGCACACATTGGGAACAGGCTCCAGCTGTTCTTCTGCCTCACTGATCTCCGACTCTGAAGGCAGCTGATAACTGTTGGAAGGCCCTGGCCCCATCTCTGCCTCCGATGCAGAGGCCTCATCAGAGCTTTCCCCAGGACTGGCCCATGTTCCTCCCCAACCTCCTCACTGTCTGAGTTTGCCCCCAGCTCTGCTGGCTGCTGGCGGGCCACAACAGGTGGCTGGTTTTGGATACCTTATGACAGGGGTCTCCAAATTTGGCAATTTGAAGGCTTGTGGGCTGTGGAATTCTGGGAATTGAAGTCCACAAGTCTTCAAGTTGCCAAGTTTGGAAACCCCTGCCTTATAAGATTCAGTTACAGACGTTGGGTGAGATATGCATTCCGACCTCATAATGTGGATTTCTGGTCAAGAATGATTACCACTGGGATGAAGGTGGGGACCAATGAAAGCTTTGTTGAACAAATTTATTTATTTAGCATATAGCATAACATACATTAGCATATGGTATAACATAGGGACGTGGTGGCTCTGTGACTAAGACACTGAGCTTGTTGATCAGAAAAGTTGGCAGTTCAGCGGTTCGAATCCCTAGCGCCGCATAACAGAGTGAGCTCCCATTATTTGTTCCAGCTTCTGCCATCCTAACAGTTTGAAAGCAGATAAAAATGCAAATAGAAAAATAGGGACCACCTTTGGTGGGAAGGGAACAGCGTTCCATGCGCCTTTGGCATTTAGTCATTCCGGCCACTTGACCATGGAGACGTCTTCAGACAGCACTGGCTCTTCGGCTTTGAAACGGAGATGAGCACCGCCCCCTAGAGTTGGGAAAGACTAGCACATAGATGCGAGGGGAACCTTTACCTTTACCTTAATGTTACACAACTCAAAGGGACTTCCGGGTTGAACACATACTCCTTTAGTAATCGTGTATGTAGAGTTTGGGTGAGTAGAGGTCAGGGCTTTCATCTTCCTAAACTGTTCTATGCATCAGCGTCTCCCTTCTATTTTCCTAGCAGCGGCTTCACCCAAAACACACTCAGCAGCCAGCATTTAATTATCTTTGATTTATGGTATCGTATCTTCAGAAGCCCAGTGTGGTCTTCCTTTGAGCAAAGCAAGGGTTTTGATTGGAGAAGGAATCTTTGTGCCACCTCTGACACTGTCAGAGACAAATGGAAGAAGGGTGGAAAGGGAGTAAGGAGGACTTTGGAGTATTTATCATCTGAAAACAGAAATGCTTTGTGTTGTTTGTTTGGGGCTATGAGGCCAGGTGACTAAAACGTATGAAGAACCATTGCAGGAATTGGAAGTGGTTAGTCTAGTAAAAAGGAGAGGGAGTTAACCTATTTGCCAAGGCACCAGAAGGCAGGACAAGATCAATGGATGGAAACTAACAAGGAAAGAACTAAACTAAAGCTAAGGAGAAATTCCCTAACAGTGAGAACCATTAACTAATGGAACAGCTTCCCTTCAGAGGTTTTTGGTGTGCCATCACTGGAGGCTTTTAAGAAGAGAAAGAATAGAATAGCAGAGTTGGAAGGGGACTTGGAGGTCTTCTAATTCATCCCCCTGCCTAGGCAGGAAACCCTACACCACTTCAGACCAATGTTTATCCAACATCTTCTTAAAAACTTCCAGTGTTGGAGCATTCACAACTTCTGGAGGCAAGTTGTTCCACTGATTAATTGTGCTGTTAGGAAAGTTCTCCTTAGTTCTAAGTTTCTTTTCTCCTTGATTAGTTTTCACCCATTGCTTCTTGTCCTGCCTTCAGGTGCTTTAGAGAATAGCTTGACTCCCTCATCTTTGTGGCAGCCGCTGAGATATTGGAAGACGGCTATCATGTGTCCCCTAGTTCTTCTTTTCATCAAATTACCCGTACCCAGTTCCAGCAACTGTTCTTTATATTATAGCCTGCAGTCCCCTAATCCTCTTTGTTGCTCCTCTCTGCACTCTTTCTAGAGTCTCCACATCTTTTCTACATCGTGGCAACCCAAACTGAATGCAGTATTCCAAGTGTGGCCTTATTACCAAGGCATTATAAAGTGGTATTAGCACTTTCTGTGCTCTTGATTCTATCCCTCTGTTAAGGCAGCCTAGAATTGTGTTGGCTTTTTTGGCAGCTGCTGCATACGGCTGGCTTGTATTTAAATAGTTCTCCACTAGACTCCAAGATCCCTTTCACAGTTACTACTATTGAGCAAGGTACCACATATACTGTACCTGAACCACATAGATGGATTTTCTTCCATAATGATCTCTCCATAACTTTGCAATGTGAGATAATCAATAATTATTTTTTTTCCTGCTAAGACCGATTTGACAACAACTTGATGGCATAGCATGAATCAGATCAATCAACATTACCAAACATCCTAAGATCTATGCCATGGGAAAACACACTGAATCATTTATTGATTAGCAGATAAAATATTAGAGGATAAAATACTTATGGAAAGCTACACTGGACGGGCATTATGAAGTGGTTGTAACACTTCATGTGATCTTGAGACTAGTTTGTAGATTTGATTTTTTTTTAATTCACTAATTCTTATGATCATGGTAACATGATTATAAGGATTTTATAGAATTCAGTTCTGGTGGTGGGAGGAGTAGCAGCTTTTCTTGTCCTCCTACAATCCCTTGGACAAGTTATTGTCTTCTTTTTAGGAAAAGAGTAGAAAGTAGAATAGAAGCTGGGTTAACTTTTGATTGAGACTTGATATAGCTATTCTGACTTTTGATCTTAGACTGTGTGAATAGCCTTTCGGCTTGTGTGAACTCTGGAACAGGATATTGATCAAGAATAGTCTTTCAATTGATGTTACATCACGATTCACATTCTCGGTCAACATCCTGGAAATAAAAGTATGAATCAGAGAAAGAGAGGGGGGGAGGGGGAGAGGGAGAAGAGGGAAAACAATCCTGCCATCTCATTTTTCAACATTTCCTCAAAGCCAGAAGTCCATTTCCCTTTTAGGAAGAATAAATACTTCTTCAACACAGAGAAAAAAACAACTATTCCTTAGTTGAGATGCATACTAGTTTTAATAATTTATATTCTAAAACTGTTTTGACCCCTACTACAAACTGGAAAATAAATATTTATTTGATTTAGGGGCAAATTTCCAATTAGAATGTAATTATTTTCAAATTATGTATTACTGAGTCATCACAAGTTTCATTATAATAAGTTACATCACAGTGAACAAACAAACCCCAAGGATTAGGCTGCTAATTAGCTGTTTAATGTTAATTCGGGGCTTTGACACTATTTGCATCCATAAAGCTACTATTCCACTTAGGTGCAAAGTGCTGTAAGCAACTGCCAATTTATTAGAGATGATGGAGGTTAATCATGCTTATGAAATATAAGATGAAGAGGGGGAAAATATGTTCCATGGTTTTCTGGAGTTAGGAATGCCTAGGTAAAGTCACTATTGCTTTTAAGCTCTCTGGGGGGATGAGTCCCATCGCGAGAATCTTTAGCCTGTTCTTACAACTTTTGGAAAGTTACGTTCTTGCACAGGAACAGGAAGCTCAAATGCAAAGCCCAAGAGATGGTATAAATACCCCCCCCCCTCTCTCTCAACTCCGTGTGGTCATCTGAACCAGAACCACTCATGCACTTGGCGGTTCTGCTTCACCGTTAAACCATGGGTGAGATTCAGCCAGTTCAGACCGGTTCGGGCAAACTCGATGTTAATTTTAATCTGGTTCACCCAACCGGTAGTTGCAAGGACACCCACCCTGCCCCTCCTCTCCCAGGAGTCTCCACGCAGCCCGTTTTGAATGCCAGGTGAGTGCAGGCCCTGCATGGAGGTTCTGGGAGGGTGAAAAACAGGCCCACTGGAAGTACTAGAAGTCCTGAAATAGGCCCGTTTTCAGCCTCCGGAGGGCCTCGAGAGCCTGGGGAAGCCATTTTTGGCCTCCTGGAGGCTCGAGGAAAGCCCCCTCCCCCACTGTGGTGCAGGAAACCGACTAGGCCATGCCCCTATGGCCACGCCCACCCAGCAACCAGGCAGAGAACCAGTTGCTAAAAAATTTCAGTCCCACCCCTGCATAAAACCCTCTTTCCAATCAGTCTCCATGTTTCCAGTGTCTTCCTCCCAGCTTGGAAGTGAACCAAACGGATATTTCTTCCAACATTCCTAAACAAGTTCCGATAGGAGACTGAGAGACTGTTTCCCTGACCACTGATAGGAACAGAACTCGGTGGTAATGATAAATGGATTATATATAGATGATAGATAGATAGATAGATAGATAGATAGATAGATAGATAGGCTATCTATCTATCTTATCTAATCTATCTATCTATCTATCTATCTATCTATCTATCTATCTATCTATCTATCTATCTCTATACTTTCACTCATCTATATCTACCTACTTACATCTATCTATCTACATCTGTCTATCTGTCTGTCTATATCTATCTATCTATCTATCTATCCCTCTATCTATCTATCTATCTATCTATCTATCTATCTATCTATCTATCTATCTATCTATCTATCTATCCCTCTTTGTGAGCCATCAACTCACTCCACCCTTCGCCTTTAGCTTCGTCCACATCTGGAAAGAAAGTGGCGGCCATTTTTGAGACTCCCGTTGACATTCCTAGAGATTCCCCCCCCCCCATCTCTGAAATTGCCTTCGCATCTCGGGGAAGCAGTGCAAAGGCTCTTTATTGAATTCAACCTCCAGCAGATTGGAAGGTTGAATTCAAAGGCCTAATTTGATCCTGTCACTTTCCAATTGAATCCTCCCTTTGAAACGCCTAAAGCCCGTCGCGTGCCTTGAAGTCAAACGTCAAAGGAAGGCGGAAAGAAGTTGGGTGTAATTTATGGAAATGACAGCCGTCCCCATTCCGATGCAGTCCTACATTGTGGGACCCTCAGACACCACAAATAAGAGCCCCTCGCTCTTTGAAATCAGAGTCCGATCAAAAGATTAGATTTAAAGCCACCTTCATGATCCTCTGGGAATGCCATTATCCCTGGTCCTTTTTGCTCAGTTTCCTGGGTTAAATTAGCATACGGGTGCAGTTAACAATAAGCGTTCAATTATAAGGTGACCAATAAATTGCATTTGCTAAATGCCAGCCTTTTTTTTTCCTGGCACATCTTTTGTGCTGTGGGGTATGCAATTATTGGCAGGCAGAACATTGAATATCGCTCTCCTCCATTCAGAGAGATTCTCTATGTTACCTGCTGGCCTAGAAAAAGGACTGGAGCTCTGCTATAGAAAAGAGTTGGTAACTTTCTGCAAAACTAAAATGTACTAGCCCGAATGAGAGAGAACAAGTAGTAGCGAAGGCAGGCTACAAAGTGGGAGTGGGAGTTCTAGTCCTGCCCTTAGGTGTGAAAGCTTGGCTAGGTGGCCTTGGGCCAATTGCTTTCATCGGCCCAAGAAGGAGGCAATGGCAAACCACTTCTGAAAAACCTTGCTCAAAAAAAGAGCAGAGATTTGTCCGATTTAATTGAAAAGAGAGAAGGGGGGAGAGACAGGGAGAAAGAGAGACAGAGAGGGAGATAGGAGAGAGAGAGAAAGAGACAGAGAGAAACAGGAGAGAGAGAGAGATAGGAGAGAGAGAGAGATAGGAGAGAGAGAGGAGAGAAAGAGACAGAGTGAGAGACAGAGACAAAGAGAGACAGGAGAGAGAGAGAGAGGAGAGAGAGAGACAGAGTGAGAGACAGAGACAAAGAGAGACAGGAGAGAGAGAGACAGAGAGAAGAGAGAGAGACAGAGGAGAGAGACACACAAAGAGACAGAGAGAGATGGAGAAAGGAGAGGGAGGGAGGGACAGACAGAGATGAGAGAGAGAGAGAAAGAGAGATAGAGAGGAAAGAGAGACAGAGTGAGAGAGAGACAAAAAGAGGCAGAGAGAAACGAGAGATAGAGATAGGAGAGAGACAGAGTGAGAGACAGAGACAAAGAGAGACAGAAGAGAGAGAGACAAAGCGACAGAGAGAGATGGAGAAAGGAGAGGGAGGGAGGGAGAGAGGGAGGGAGGGAGAGTAACCTGAGGGCAGGGAATAAATGGCATTCAGCAAAACATTTCCAAATAATTGCCCAATTGCAAAGCAAAGGGACAGGTCCAGCCCATTTCCTCCTCCTCCTCCTCCTCCTCCTCCTCCTCCTCCTCCTCCTCCTCCTCCTCCTCCTCCTCCTCCTCCTCCTCCTCCTCCTCCATCTCTGTAGAAGAAGCCAGGTTTTTCCTCTGTTAACAATTTGCTGGAGATCGACCACTGATCCTCCCCAAAGCAAAGGGGTTCAGCGCTGAGGCTTACCAAAGGCTAAAAAAGGGTTGAAGGTTTAGCCTGCAGGGATCCTATTTCCCTCCCCAGTCCCTCTCCCCCTCCCCTTCCTCCTTTACAAATGGTTCATGTTTTATTCCCTTTCGGCTTTTCTTTCCAGCCAAGTTGTCTGGCTGCTCTGCGTCACTGTGGCACGGACGGATGGCTTTGGAGCCCGCGCCACCCGAAATGTGAAATCCCACCATTTGGGAAGGCAACAACAACACAAGCGTTTGAACTCAAGATGAATGATCAGGCCATTTGCCTGTCAGCATCCTTATGCAAAAGGCTTGTATGCAGAGGCGATAATACAGAACGGAGGTGGGTTACCTGGCACTTAAAAAATAAAATGCCAGGTAAAATGCTTTCTTTAGTGTGCTTTCCTCCAAAACAGTTTTCAGCAGGCGGAATGCGAAGAGACTGTCCCTTGGTGTAAAAATAAAAATAAAAAACACCCCATTGCCATCTGCCAATGTCAAGGCATTACTGATGGATGCCAGTTAGAGGGGGTGGTTCCAGATCAGCGGCTACTGCATACTCAAATTTCAATTAAAACACTGCACTCGGGTGATCCAGATTCTGCTAAAAATTAAAAAAAAGGAGAGTATCGGTCCTGCGGTTTGCATGAATTATGGAAATATCCCATCACTTCCTTTCTTTCTTCACTCACACACTCTTTTTTTTTGAAAACGATGCAACAGGGAAAGAACAAGGAGGTATATTTGTCTCTTTCTGTAAACTGGGAGAGGATGGGAAGAGATCCAAATTCCTAGCTGACAAAGATGAAATATGTACTGTTTTACTAGGGAAGAAGAACACAATTGTTGGTTAAACAAGGACATAGCAGAGTTTCCATATATAGGAGAAGAGCAGGCAGAGGCGCCAAGAGAGTATTAAGCCTAGCATCGTTATGTTCCCACAAACAGTCTAAATCCAATCTCTCTTGGATTGTGTTAACTCTCATCTAACGTCAATTTAGTCATGAACTGTGGTTGACTAGATTTTTTGCATAGGCATGAGCAATAAATCATCTTAACTGGAACTTGATCCCGTTCCTGGTTCTTCATGCCGGAAACCTTTCAGTTCCCACTAAACCATGGATTGTTTTAATTGTTCCTTGTTGACCAAACAATTATGGCTCTCACTATACATACATCTTTGTAAGCTCCAGGCCCTGTTTATAAACCACAATGGTTTAGTTCAGATATCGCATATTTAGTTCACTTAGACAAGCAAAACAAAAAAGCTGACTTTGTTGAATGCTTGAAACGCAGAACAGGGCAGAGTGCTGGAGAAGACTCCTGCGAGTCCCTGCAAGGCGATCCAACTGGTCAGTCCTAGAGGAGTTCAATCCTGACTGCTTTTTAGAAGGCCAGATCCGGAAGAGGAAACTCAAATACTTTGGCCACCTGATGAAAAGGAAGGACTCACTGGAGAAGAGCCTAATGCTGGGAAAGACCAAAGGCAAAAGAAGAAGGGGATGGCAGAGAATGAGGTGGCTGGATGGAGTCACCAAAGCAGTTGGCATGAGCTTAAATTAGTTCGCTGAATTGGTTCGTGACTCTCCGAGACTCCTTGCCAGGTTTTGCAGATCTCGGCCTAGCAGCTCTCCAAGCCAGATAAGGTCTGTGACTGTAAATCCTCAATTGAAAGACTTTGCTGGATGTGAATGAGCAGAATTCATAGTAAATTAATAAAAGGGTTTTTTGTTGGGACAAGGAGTTTGCTTCATGCTCTTGGGAAGCCTCGGTCAGAACAAGTAATGACACAGAGGCACAAATAAATCTCAATTTTTTAAAATTAATTAGCATTGTCTTTTGTTTTCGGTTTGGCTGATTACACATGGATATAAAAATCCAGGCCCAGTGGTTTGATAAAAGCTAAGCTGCACAGGAGAGGATTGGAAAGGGGAAAAATATGCTGATTTACCAGAGACACAGAGAACAAACTGATAAAGCACCAATTATTCAGATCATAGCCTCAATATAAAAGGCATAACTTTTAGCTTAATAATCAGGCGAATAAGGTCCTTTATTCCAAGTACTCAGATGGTTCCACTTGAGAAATTTAATTTAAAGCCAAACAGTTCAATAAAGGAAAGTTATTAAGAGAGTGGAAACTTACTGGTGTCTTCCTACATTCATTGGAAAAATCAGAAACTAGGACTGAAATAATCAGCCTTTTCACCAAAAGGGTTGCTGATGTGGAAGGACTACTAAAGGAAAGCTTTCTACAGTAGCAATAGCACTTAGACTTATATATTGCTTTACAGTGCTTCACGGCACTCTCTAAGCAGTGTACAGAGTCAGCCTTTTGCCCCCAACAATCTGGGTCCTCATTTTACCCACCTCAGAAGGATGGAAGGCTGAGTCAACCTTGAGTCAGTCAGGATCAAACTGCTGGCAGTTGGCAGAGTTAGCCTGCAATTCTGCATTCTAACCACTGTGCCACCACAGTCCTTCCTTCCTTCCTTCCTTCCTTCCTTCCTTCCTTCCTTCCTTCCTTCCTTCCTTCCTTCCTTCCCACTTAGCAATAGCACTTAGACATATAATGCTTCCCAGTGCTTTACAGCTCTCTCTAAGTAGTTTACAGAGTCAGCATATTTGCCCCTCAACATTCTGGGTCCTCATTTTATCCACCTCTGAAGGATGGAAAGCTGAGTCAACCTTAAGCCTGGTGAGATTCGATCTGCCAAATTGCAGACAGCCAGCAGTCAGCAGAAGTAACCTGCAGTGCTGCATTTTAACCACTGCGCCACCATACGAGGAACTATAGTAGGAGAGGTCATCTTTCCCCATTTATACTTACCAACTTCATGACTTCTGGTGGGCATTGTAGGGAAGTTCCACAGGACAATATTAGGGCAGGGATGGTAGGCACGTTGGTCTCCTCGCCCCACCCGAATGCTGAATGAATGTTGTGTTTTACTGGCTTATTTTTTTATTCACATTTTTTTTCTTGTGTTTTGTCTTGCACTCCCTTCCTATTAATTGTAAGCCGCCCTGAGTCCCCTCAGGGAAAAGGGCGGCCTATAAATGTCAAATAAATGACTAAATGACTAAAATGACTCCTTATGCACGCCCCTTAAAGACCTCTTAGGAATGGGATGAGGTCGACAGTAGACAGTATAAGGTTAAAGGTTTGGGGATTTGGGGAAGACACCACAGTGTCAGGTATTGCATTCCAGGCATTGACCACTCTGT
Organism: Thamnophis elegans; assembly: GCF_009769535.1. Classification (NCBI taxonomy): domain Eukaryota; kingdom Metazoa; phylum Chordata; class Lepidosauria; order Squamata; family Natricidae; genus Thamnophis; species Thamnophis elegans. The sequence goes on from NC_045553.1 coordinate 44,143,036, forward strand.
TACTGAAGTTGTATTTTCTGCCATCATGTTTGGAGTGGTTTACCATAAGTTTGTATCTATTGTGAGCTTGTGTGTTGTTGTGGTTGAAGCTGAAGCAGTCACTGACAGGCAGGAGATATTTTTATGTACTACACTTAGGGTCAATAGTTCTGAGATGTTTAAGCCCAAAATTTCAAGTCTGGTGGTATAAGGGATTCTGTTGTGAGCAGAGGAGTGGAGGACTCTTCTCGTGAAATATCTCTGGACTCATTCGATTGTATTTATAACCTTGAGCCAGTGAGGATTGAACTGCCAAATTGTAGGCAGCCAACAGTCAGCAGAAGTAGCCTCATCGCCGATATTGAAAGTCTGCCATTGTGCCATCTCTGGTCTTTCTCTTCATTAAACTAGACATGCCCATTTCCTGCAACAGTTCATGGCTTAGAAGCTTCATGCTCTTTAGCATGGGGACAAATGTTCTTTTATTATCTTTTATTATCAGTACTGTTGCATCTGTGCCTTAGCATAAATAGGAATCAATGCCTCTCAGCCATCTTCTCTCTTCACCACCCTACCACTCTCCATTACACTTTTGTGATCTGCTATGAATGGAATAACACTATTTCAGACTTCATGAAGGAAGAACTATTTATAAATTCTTGGAAAATGGCCTTTTCAGCTAAGCAAGGGATCAGTGAAAAGCATTAATTTATCCATTAGAAATAACTTGCGAAAAGGAAAGCATCTCCACAAATAGCAATTCATTGTATAGAAAAATAGCTTTGAAATTCATCTGCCATTTTCTTTTTCTTTTCTTTTTTTTGGAAAATGCCTAATTGTTATCAAGTAATACAGATTACTTTATGATGTGGCAAGGAACATTGGTTCCAATTATTGGCTATGCATGATCTTTACGGAGTTAAAAATGCCATTCTTTATTGAAAAAGGGATATTTTTAGCTGAGTTAGGCTATATATGTCAGTTGCAACCATGAATGATAGTGCAGTGATGCTTCTCTCTTATTTAATCTTTGAAGCACAGAACAGAATGTGAAATGCAGCATTCAAAAGCTGAACAAAATGTGCTTCACTTAGTGGAATTCTCAGAATTCTTCCTTGTATAAATTGATGGTTAGAATATTTCGGACGTAGGATACAACACCCGGAAAAATACGCCATACTTCACTTAATCCTCCAGAGAAAAATTGAAGACAAATGAGATCCAGGCATAAGACCTACAGTACATCATAGGTGGTAACTTGCTCAATAGTAGTAACTGTGAAAGGGATCTTGGAATCCTAGTGGACAACCATTTAAATAGGAGCCAGTTGTGTGCATCAGCTGACAAAAAAGCCAACACAGTTCTAGGCTACATAAACAGAGGGATAGAATCAAGATCATGTGAATGGTTAATACCACTTTATAACACCTTGATAAGGCCACGCTTGGAATACGGCATCTAGTTTGGTCACCGCGATGTGAAAAAGATGTGGAGACTCTAGAAAGAGTGCAGAGAAGAGCAACAAATATGATTAGGGGACTGGAGGTGAAAACAGATGAAAAACGGTTGCAGGAATTGGGGATGTCTAGTTTAATGAAAATAAGAACTAGGGGAGACATGATAGCAGTGTTCCGATATCACAGGGGTTGCACAAAGAAGAGGCAGTCAAGCTATTCTCCAAAGCACCTGAGGGCAGGACAAGAAGCAATGGGTAGAAACTAATCAAGGAGAGAAGCAACTTAGAACTGAGTAGAAATTTCCTGACTGTTTAGAACAATTAATCAGTTGAACAGAAGTTGTGAATGTTCCAACACTGGAAGTCTTTAAGAAGATGTTGGATAACCATCTGTCTGAAATGCTATAGGGTTTCCTGCCTAGGCAGAGGGTTGGACTAGAAGACCTCCAAGGTTCCTTCCAACTCTGCCATTGTATTGTAAGAACATCATGGCTTCAAAATCTAAGGGACTGGGTTTGGACAAAACTTAGCAGCACTTTGTTGTGTGGCTTTCGATAAAAATAGGATCGCCAACATGATCTCCAACATCCAATGAAGGACATGGCGCAAGAAGAAGATATATTGATGGATGTTTTCTTTCCAGATTTTCTGTGAAAAAACCTGTTGGCCAATGAAACACCATCACATAGGTCGGCTTTGGCGTAGGTCAGTGTTGGCGAACCTTTTCGGCATTGAATGCTGAATGCTGAAATGGAAGTGCGTGCATGCGCACGGGGAGCACCAGAAACTGAAAGAGCAGCGGTTTCCTGTGTGCACATGTGCACTGGTCACCTGGTCTTGCGGTTCTGGAGCGTATGTGCAAGTGAAGAGCAACTGGCATGGCAGAAACCGGAAGCTCAGCTTTTCTGGCTTCTGAGCTTCTCTTCCGGTTTCTGCCGCTCCCGCACACGCGGCGACCAATGGAACCCAGAAGAGCAATGGACGATGGCTCTGGGTGCCACTTCCGGCATGCGTGCCATAGGTCATAGGTGAACGTACTATTTACCGTATTTTTCGGAGTATAAGACACACCCTTTTCCCTCAAAAAAGATTGTGAAAATCTGGGTGCGTCTTTTACACTGAATACAGCATTTTTAGCCTACTGAAACCCCACCCCCTTTGCAAAAATGGACGTGCAGAGGGTTTGGGAGGCATGCAAAGTGCTCCTGAGGGCTGGGGAGGGCAAAAAAGAGCAAAAGGGCTGTTGCCCCCAGCCCCCAGGAGCACTCTACAAGCCTCCCAAAACTCTGCCTTTTTTTGGGGGGGGGGAAACAAGGTGTGCCGAGAGTTTGGGAGGCTTGCTGAGTGCAAAACCTTTTTTAAAAAATTTACCTCTTCAAAATCGTGGTGCATCTTATACTCCGAAAAATATGGTATATTGCTTCAACCATGTCATGTAAACTTTTTGTCCAATGTTGCATTCATGTGTCACACAAAGCTCTAGAAAACATTCAGTGGGAACCTTCTGTTTCTTTGAAGAGACAAGCTACAAAATTATTCATTCAAATCAAATGTGATGGTTGTGTCTGGGTTGCTGTAACCACAGACAAAAAATTTGTCAGTGCATAAGAAATTATGAGCTGGGATAGCCATAACAACAAGTCAGCCAATGGGAAACAGGATCTCTTGTGAGCCATGTGAGATGGCTCGGAACCTGAGCATGGCTTAACTTAAGTGGTCTGTATGTGTATATATACACATTTCCTGGGGAGGAGCAGCCCAGGCTGTATTCCATAGGGGAAGAAGGAATAGGAGCATCGATTAATATGCCTGATGTAAAAACAATAAAGCTAATTACAGGTGGGAGGCAGGTGGATGGGCTTATCATGCAGGCAATGGCCAAATTGATTAATAGTGTATAAAGGCAGATATCTCTTTAATGGTTTTTACACTCTGACAATGTTAGCAGTGGCTAATGAATGCTAAGTGAGCAATATATTTTAAAGTTCCGGAGATCGCAATGTCTGTTTCTTCTTTTACACACACACACACCTTGCATTTGGCTTCGTTGATTCTGGGTTCTGGTTGTTCTGCTTCTTGTCCGTGTCCTTGCTATCACGTTACAAGAGCTGCATGGGTATTGTATACATGCATCACGTTTTATATTATTGTATATACTCAGGTTTCTTCCATAAATGAATCCTGCTGAATTATTTACTTGTGTGCTGGTTGGATTGCTGCAACCTCTAACAGATTTGCTCTGGGATCAACACATCACAGAAGCAATAGTTTTGTACCGCCCAAGTAATCCATGGATAACCACTTCCCTTTTCCTATGGCTCAGAGTGATACGTGAATTTGCTCAGTGGATCTAATTTGCAATCATGCTCTAGGAAATAAAAGAGGCAACCTAGCATTTCAGGCAAAGTGATCTTCTTTTATAAAAAAAAAACACACCCTGTCTACTTTTAAAAGTCAACAAACTTAAATTGCACGTCATGATTCAGTGCACGGCTTAGAATGCAGTTTTCTCCTCAATGCTGTGACGTCCCTGTTTGCTGGAGAACGAAGCCGCAAGTTGCATACCCGATGGGTGATTTGGGCACAAAGTGCTTGTCCTGTAACTCTTCAAAACCTGCAGACGCTTTTGTGAAGAGTACTGATATGGTCCCATTATCTGCATGACTTTCCCTCGCTCCTTGTCTCCTGGCACCCACCCACCCCCTCTCCAATCTGTCACATGGAACCCAATTAAATCATTCTCTAATCTATAATGTATTAAGATAATAATGAGAGCTGAAGCCAGGCCTGACAGTGCGAGAGAAGGTGTCTCAATGCTCTCATTTGATTAGGCCTTCGGGGTGGCCCGCTGAACATGAGAAAAATGAAGAATACTGCATTATTAACAAGGTGACCAGGTGCTGAGGAAGAAAACAGCTTTTTAACAGTCCTGGTGAATTTCAGCCATCCATATCTCTCCTCCATCCTACAGATGTCCCTCTTCACTAACAGCCTATTTATTCACAGAAGGGCAGGAAATTAGCTGTTGTAGAACAGAATAGAATAGAATAGAATAGAATAGAAACAGAACAGAAAACAGAACTCTTTATTGGCCAAGTGTGATTGGACACACAAGGAATTTGTCTTTGGTGCATAAGCTCTCATTGTACATAAAAGAAAAGATACATTCATCATGAATTATAAGGTACAACACTTAATGATAGTCATAGGGTACAAGTAAGATAATCAGGAAACAATATCAATATAAATTGTAAGGATACAAGCAGCAAAGTTACAGTCCTGCAGTCATAAGTGGGAGGAGATGGGTGATAGGAATGATGAGAGGATTCATAGTAATAGTAATGCAGACTTAGTAAATAGTTTGACAGTGTTGTGGGAATTAATTGTTTAGCAGAGTGATGGCATTCAGGAATAACTGTCCTTGTGTCTAGTTGTCTTGGTGTGCAGTGCTCTATAGCGTCGTTTTGAGGGTAGGAGTTGAAACAATTTATGTCCAGGATGCGAGGGGTCTGTAGATATTTTCACAGCCCTCTTTTTGACTCGTGCAGTGTACAGGTCCTCAATGGAAGGCAGGTTGGTGGTAATTGTCTTTTCTGCAGTTCTAATTATCCTCTGAAGTCTGTGTCTGTCTTGTAGGTAGAACTCTTATGTTTTAAATTTATTTATTTCATCAAGTATGAATTAGATTAGAGATACAAGTATAGACATGATTATGAATACATGAAATGAATACAAATACAAGGGAATATTCTTGTATATCTTCTTCTTCTTCTTCTTCTTCTTCTCCTTCTTCTTCTTCTTCTTCTTCTTCTTCTCCTTCTCCTTCTCCTTCTCCTTCTCCTCCTCCTCCTCCTCCTCCTCCTCCTCCTCCTCCTTCTCCTTCTCCTCCTCTTCCTTCTTCTGCCACCCTCTCTCCCTCCCTCCTCTCATCAGTTGAGTCTTACAATTTACAATCACTGAGCAGATTGCTGTGTTTTGGTTCGATGTTGTTTACTTGTTCCCTTCTCTCATCATCTGTTAGCCGTAAGGAAAATAAATACACACAAAACCCTGAATTGGGGAAGTTGGAATTTTTTTTGGAAACTTTTTTTTTAAAAAAAAAGTAAATTACTCAACACCCGAATGCATTTTCCTTCCCACGTTCCATATCCATTGTTGTGGTATGTCGAAAAACAGAACCGATGTTCAACTAGCAATATCCAAGGAAGTCTTTTCTATCCTTCACCTTTTCACATACAGATTCCAGTTTGAAACGCTGTAGTCTATAGGGCTGATTGTGACAGTCAGCATTATATAGCTATCAGCGGGGGCTTACAGAAATACCAGGAAACCTGTCACATACTGCTAACAACAAGTACACAGCAATAATAAACTGCTCAGCAGTTGCAGAAAGAAAAGAAATCTACTTTTTTAAAAAAAATATGAAATAAAGCTGGTAAAAATATTGTGGAGATAAGGAGGGGGGAAAACACAAAGACATCGAAAGTGGCATTTTCTTGAAACTCGCAGATTCTAAAACAAAATAATTGCAAGCATTGGCAAACTTGAGTTGAATGTACAATGTTGCTCGTTGGGGCATTGACAATTCCCCCCCCCCAACAAAATTTATAAGAATATAAATATATATATATACACAAGTGTGTGTGTGTGCGTGCGTGTGTGTGTGTGTGTGATCCAGCATAACTCTGGAATGCCTTGAACAATTTCAACCAAACTTGGTACACAGATGACTTACCCTCTGGAAACAAATACTGTGGGGGTAAGAGTTTCTTTTCACCAAAGTAGACATACCCAGTTCCTGAAACCGGTCTTCCCTTGTCATATATGTCACCGAATATTTGGTGACATACATGACAAGTGACACATATGCAGTCTAATGTTCAAATATGTTTGAATGCAAAACCTTGGACAAAACATTGTTGTAAAATGCCATTAGGGTGAATCAGAATGGACAATTTCCAGCAGCTCTACACGTCCCTTTGAAAGTTATTCAGGAGTAAACATGCTAATCTGCAATTTTGCCATGTCTACTGTGAAAACAAATAAGCAAAAATATTCTTCCCATCAGCTTATAAACAAAACTCCCTGTTGTTTGCTCATCAGAATTTTTTGACACAACAATGATAATTGCCATTGCACCTCCATCCTGTGGCTAATCAAAGGCAATAATATTTAATTATCTTCAATGGCTGAAGCGCCTTCTTTACTGAAAGCTTCCACAATTGTGTCAAGGAGATGAAATAGAGACAAAAAGAAACCATTCACAGAGGATTTTGCACATCTCATACATGATAACCAGGAAAATCTAGCTCAACTAGTTACTAGTTAAAGGGTTGGTTCATTCATAAGAATGTATTGCTCTTAATGAATGAAGAATTCGCGTCCATTTATAAGAATGGTTCCCCAAGGATAAGGAGTCACCATTAGTAGAGCCATCTCCTTAAACGATCTGTTCTTTCCTTCAGGAAAAAATATTAAAATCCCACCATTTATCTCAAGAGGAACTATCTATTTGTCTTTCTCAAAAGCGCCCCTAACTTCCACATCTATTTATTATTCATTAAATTAAGAAGAATGGAGGTTCATGAGCAGTGGTAAGATTCATTTTTTTTTACTTCTGGTTCTGTGGGCATGGCTTGGTGGGTGTGGCTTGGTGGGTGTGGCAAAGGAAGGATACTGCAAAATCTCCATTCCCTCCAGATCAGCTGAGACTCGGGAGGCAGAGAATAGACAGGGCGGGGCCAGCCAGAGGTGGTCAGAAGCTGCTGAATACCACCTCTGTTCTAACCTCATGAGCAGAGGTATTCAGCAGGTTCTGACCAGTTCTGGAGAACCGGTAGCAGAAATTTTGAGTAGTTCGGAGAACTGGTAACAGAAATTTTGAGTTGTTCAGAAAACCGGTAGCAGAAATTTTGAGTAGTTCGGAGAACTGGTAACAGAAATTTTGAGTAGCTCAGACAACCGGTAAATACCACCTCTGACTGGCCCTGCCCCCTTCTCTTCTCTGCCTCCCAAGTCACAGCTGATCTGGAGGAAAGGGAGATTTTGCAGCATCCTTCCACTGCCATGCCCACCGAGCCACGCCCACCAAGCAATGCTACACCCACAAATCCACGCCCACAGAACCAGTAGTAAAAAATATTTGAATCCCACCACTGCTTCCAAGGTCCCTTCCAATCGTTATTCTGAACAACATTTGAATGGAGGCTGTCATGTGAATTCCTATCAGATCCCGGGTTGCTATATTCTTCACTATGGACATCAGAAACACTTCCGCCTGTCTTTTCCATAGCCAGACAGTGGCAGGGGCCATTAAGTTTTAATTTAGCCCTCTCCACACTGTGCTGCCCTTGTATTTTATGGGCCCATTATTGCAAAATGAAGGCTTGTAAAACAGAGAATTTTCAGGTTAAAAAAGGGAGGGGAGGGAGAGGACCCTGATTACACCTCATAACAATAGCAAATGAGGAACAAACACCGATTTATAGCTGGAGCTCACTATTTATTATTATTATTATTATTTATTGTGCCTGAATTTATAACTTGACTCAAAGCACGGGAAATAAAACTTAGATTTTGTTTTTTGTTTCTTAAAAAAAAAGAAAACAGACTCAAAACTTCCTTGTCCACAGATACAGGTCAGGAGGTTGCAAGCAATCTCCGTTTTTGCCCCATATTAAGGAATTTTCCTTCCTTTCTTCAGCCAGCCGCCTCCTGCATGGCCCCAAACCTTTTTTTTTTCCATATGCAATTGTGTTCCCATTCTGTCAGTCACACTCCGCGCAGATGCTGAAAACGGAAAATATCTCTGCATTTGTTTCTTCCATGCAAAGGAGGGCTGGAGTGGATCCCTTCTTCTTTCCGTCAGTTTAGTTTGCGGGAAAGGTGTATGTGTTTGTGTGTGTGTGTGTGTGCTTGTGTGTGTGTATGGGGAGAAGGAAAGAGGAAGGCTTTTGAAATGTAGGCATTTTCTACATTTGATAGCAAAACCAACTCCCTTAAAGCATTTGGGGGGGGGGGGATATGAAATTGTACCTGTAATTCTCTGCCTCTTGAAATCAGAAAGTAGGTTGCTATTACCAGACGCATCATATGAAGCATGCTGATGCACCTTGCACTCTTAATTTTGTCTTCAAATGGAACCATGTACAGGTGGAGGATTTTCAAACAATGCTCGTTGGGAAATGAGAAAGTTGTTTTATAAAAGTCTACAGAGATTCTCAGCCATCCAGGTTGTCCAAAAGTTGCTTTTTCAAGAAGCATCTAGACTTTCATCTTATACTTTCTAGCAGTTCCAAGAAGGTCCCACACCTAATTGCGCTCCTCAGCTGACCATGAGGACACAGATAAACCTCCAAGTGGCCTCAAGGACACTCTCAAAGAATGCAAGTGACTAGCTGTCTGCAAGGAATATAAATCCTTCCATGCCCCACCATCCTGTCAGAATGTCAAGGTTCCTACATGCCCTAATTAAATCATGAGCCTTGAGCCAAGCTTCAAAAAAATCCAGTCATTTATAAGGAGCTTCATGTCGGCACGAACCCAAGTGAAGCCAGCTCTGACCCCACTTAATTTACCGTCCCAATCATGATCCTGTTTCACGCCCTCCCCCCAGGGTGTATCATCAATCACATTCACCAACGGGGCAATTTCGCAGGTTGTAGAGACCACTCCCTTCCAGCCGCTGTAAGTAACCTTGGGAAACAGCCTTGAGAGAGATAAATCTGGAATGTGCATCTGTCTGTACCGTTTCTTCAGTTCCCCATCCCCCCCTTTCCTATGGCAACTCGAGAGCAGGCCAGGGATCCTTTGCGAGTTGACATGGAGCTGAAGAAGCTTCTTGGATGAGAAGCAAAATGTCTTCAAGGAAAAACAAGACTGTCCAGTTGCTTCTGGAAAAAGCACTTTGGGGTTTGTTTCAGAAAAGGAATGCATCACCTCCTGCAATCCATATCTCTGTTTCCACAATGGGTTCAATTGTAAAATGATGGTGCTGTTATCCATTCAGTTGTGTCTAAATTTTGGCCATGCCGAAGGCCAGGTCTCTCCACATCTTCTGATCCTGCACTGCTACTTTTGGAGTTCTTCTACGCTCTGGCTGGTGACAGCTTTGAGGGTGCCCAGCCACCGTGTGCTGTGGTGACCTGGTTTCCTTTTACTGCTAACTCATCCAAACGTAATTGCTTTCTCTGGTGAATTCCCTCGCATGACATGGCCAAAGTAAGTAAGACACATTTTTCGTGATTTTGACTTCTAGTGACATGTCTGGTGTTATGCGCTACAGCATTTGCTTGTTAGTCACCTTTGCTGTCCAAGAAATAGGCAGGAGCAGTTGTAAAAAGGACCCTCTTATATGGCAAACCAACTGCCGGGAAAGCAGAGCTACGGATCGTAGTCATAAGTGGGGGGGCTATGAAGATGTCTTCTTGTACTGCTTTCCAATGAGTTGGAGACTGTAGTGGCAATGTGGAAGGCCATTGTTATTCAAGGAGTGACAAGTTTTGATTTCTTCTTCATGTTAAGAAATGTCTAAAAGTTTAGAATTCATTCTGAGCTAACCTGCATGTTTTCCAGTCATCTTTGCTGAATTAAGAAGAAGGGAGGAAGGGTGTCTTCACCTAGCTGCAAACCTGTTAAAATCTCCCAGAGGTGCTTCATTTCAAGAGGGAACTGGACTTTCTGGTTTTCCTTTGAAGAGGTTTCTCCAAGAAGCTTCTTCAACTCTGACTGGATGGTGGGGAATGGAAGGATTTATACTTCTTGCAGACAGCTGGTCGTTTGCATCCTTTTAGAGAGTCGTTGAGGCCACCTGGAGCTTTATCTGTGTCCTCAGGATCACCTCTAAGACTCTCTGAAAGGATCTAGAGGTGAAGAAGCTTCTTGGATGAGAATTGAAATGTCTTTGAAGAAAAACCAGACAGTCCAGTTGGCTCTTGGGAAAAAAGCACCTTTGGGACAACAACAACCTGCAGGACTGAGATCCTGTTAAAATCTGAGACTTTCGGTTCCCATCCCAGAGTCACGTGCTCGTTTGTGGAAATTTTATTTTACAAAGCAATATTGGAGAGAAAGCGGGATTATTATGTATTACTAGCTGATAACCCGGCAAAGCCCATGTATTTATTTATCTCATCCCTCCTTCCATGAACATCGCCACAATTTCTAATGTTGGATTTCTCCCTTACCAGAGGGAGCCCCCTTGTGGAGTACTGTGAAGCCGTTATCCATGGCAACTCTACTGCGCTATACAGTAGAAGCCATTTTAAGGCACAACAGATTGTATCTTAACAGAACATCTCACACACCCCCCAAGGTTTTTTTGGGGTGTCTTACCCCCACGGTATTTTTTCCAGAGAGTAAGTCATCTGTGTACCAAGATTGGTTGAAATTGCTTGAGGTGTTCCAGAGTTATGCTGGAACACACAGGCACACACAGACACACAGATAGATAGATAGATAGATGTAGATGTAGAAGTAGATACAGTACAATTGTGAGATTCATGGTTCTTTTTCTGTACATAAAGAGCTCATCACCGGTTTCCCTCTCCTCTCATTGAAGGAAGCTCAACATCCAGCAGGACAGGGTAAATATCTCCTTATAAATGTTTGTGTGAGCAGAATAGTTTAAGACAAAAGTAGAGTTCCAGGTCTTAAAAAAGAAAAGGAGGAACACTAGCCAGATGGCCCACTCGGGCAGCATAATCCATCAAGCTTAACCACAAATGTCCCTCTTTCGTCCTACTAAAGGCTCTTCAGAGGGGAAAGGGAGGCCAGACCACCTGGAAGTAACAGCAGTGGAGCGGTTTCCCTTCTCCCTGGACAACATATTTTGAAAATCCTCAATACCTTCTCTCTTAAACTACCAATTCAGCAGGTCCACACACCCCAAGGGCTGCTTGGTTTTAAGTGCTAGTTGAAGAAAGAAAGAAAGAAAGAAAGAAAGAGAGAGAAAGAGAGAAAGAGAGAAAGAGAAAGAAAGAGAAAGAAAGAAAGAGAAAGAAAGAAAGAAAGAAAGAAAGAAAGAAAGAAAGAAGGAAAGAAAGAGAAGGAAAGAAGGAAAGAAAGAAGGAAAGAGGGAGAGAGAGAGAGAAAGAGAGAGAAAAGGAAAGAAAGAAGGAAAGAAAGGGAAAGAAAAAGAAAGGAAGGAAAGAAAGGGAAAGAAAAAGAAAGCAGGAAGGAAGGAAAAAGAAAGAAAGGAAAAGAAAGAGAGAGAGAAAGAGGGACAGAAAGAAAGAAAGGAAAAAGAAAGAAAGGAAAAGAAAAAGAGAAAGAAAGGAAAAGAAAGAAAGAAAGAAAGAGAAAGAGAATGAGAAAGGGAAAGAACAAAGGAAGTAAGAAAGAAAGAAAGTGAGAGAGAAAGAAAGAGGAGAGAGAGAAAGAAGGAAGGAAGGAAGAAAGAAAGAAAAACAAACCATAGTGTTTGAAAATCATTTCAAAGTGCCTTCTGTGAGTTTTGCCAGTGGCCTGGCAGAGTCTTCTGTTTGTCCCTTTGATGGAAGGTGCTTTTTTTTTTTTTAATAAAGTAACTGTTTATCCTCTTCAACTCCAGGTGGGCTGGCAGAAAATAAAAACCTCAGGGGGTGTCAATGAAAATCAAAAATGCCCAACTTTAAAATAAATATTAGAAAAGTCAATTTGATGAAGTGGTGAAGGCACCAGCTAGAACCTGGAAGCCTACCTTAGGCAGAAAACCAGTGTCCCGCCTTAAGAATGAAAACTGGCTGGCTAGTTTTAGGCCAATCACCAGGAGACAGTGAGTTTTAGTCTCTCCTTGGGTGTCAGGGTCATCTCCTACATTAGGCATGAATGGGGGACTGGACCAATCATCAGAAGATGGTGAGTTCTACTCCTCAGGCATGAAAGTCAACAGACTGTGAGCTGGTTACTTTCTCACAGCCCTGGGAAGGAGACCAATAGCAAACCACTTCCAAAACAACTTTGCCAAAAAAAACCTCATGGACTAGTCCTGGGGTCAGCAACCTTAATCACTCAAAGGTCCTAACAGGAGGCCTCACATTCAATTCTGAAGTTGACAGGAAGTCCGCTTCCGCACAATGTAGTCTCCTCCTAGCGCAGTGTCCTCTTTCCTCTGCCTACTGGAAGTCTCGCTCTCCCACCATAGAGTCTCCTCCTAGCGCAGCGTCCTTTTTCCTCTTCCTGTCCTAACCGAAAGCCCTATCAATTGTGGAGCTGACCAGCGACAGGGAGTTGCAGCAGAGGGATGAAAGAGCCACATGCGGCTCCAGAGCCATGTGCAGCTCCAGAGCCACATGCAGCTCCAGAGCCACAGCTTGCTGATCCCTGGACTCGTCTATGCAGTCTCCAGGAGTCCATACTGAGTTAAAGGAACAACAGCACCAAACGAGAGGCATGGCAGCTTTTCATGCCCCTATTCAATTCAATCCATAAATATTCAAGACCTTTGCAATTTCTGTAACATGGACACTTATTCTGAGCAATACTATATTATGAGATAAATACATCTTTTTACTAGCTGAGCCACAGGAGAAATGGTGTTATTGTTTTCTAAGCTTTCTTTAAAAAAACAAAACCATTTCTCTTGGCATCTGTACACTCTGATATTTCATCTCCAGGACTGCTCCAACTACTGTTAGAATGAGTACATTTTGTGCAGAACAGAGTAACAGAGCAAAAGTCTTGCCAAAATTTTGGAAAGAACAACTTCCCTGTACAAGTATGGAACAAAGGCATGGCCAAATACCTTGTACATGGCAAAAACCATGTCTTGAGGGCCTTTTGAAAGGCTCTGAGCCGCGGTGGCACAGTGGTCTTCTAGTCCAATCCTCTGCTTAGGCAGGAAACCCTACACCACTTCAGACAAATGGTTGTCTAATCTCTTCTTTAAAACTTCCAATGTTTGAGCATTTACAACTTCTGGAGGAAAGTTGTTCCACTGATTAATTGTTCTAACTGTCAGGATATTTCTCCTTAGTTCTAAGTTGCTTCTCTCCTTGATCAGTTTCCATCCATGTATTCCTTGTCTAGCCTTCAGATGCTTTGGAGAATAGCTTGTTTCCCTCCTCTCTGTGTGGCAACCCGTCAAATATTGGAAGATTGCTATCATGTCTCCCCTGGTCCTTCTCTTCACTAGAATAGCCACGCCCAGTTCCTGCAACTGTTCATCGTATGTTTTAGCCTCCAGTCCCCGAATCCTCTTCATCTTCTCTGCACTCTTTCTAGAGTCTCCACATCTTTTTTACATCATGGCGACAGTATGCAGGATGCAGGATTCCAAGTGTTTCCCCATCTCCACATCACAGCAAACTATGGCACCAGTGGTAGAATACAACTGGTACACCCTGGTACGGGCATACCGGTGCCTGCTGGGAGCATCAAGTACCGTTCCGGTACACTGCTCTGGAGGGCCCACCTGCCTGCCCACCCTCCTTACCTGTATTTGAGCTGATCGGGGCTTATGCGCATGGAGAGTACAGCGGCTGCGCAATGCTGAGCAGCTGGAGCGTTGCATAGCATCACGGGTAGTAAGTATGCATGCGCATGCTGCACACATGGATGCAATGGACACCCGGCCCCGTTGCACCATACCGGTTGCAACGGGATCTGGAACCCACCACTGCATGGCACCAATGTTCAGCAACTGTACTCCGAGGAGGTGCCAGGGGCAGAATAAAGAAGATTTGGGAGGCCTGTGACTCCAGAGTACCATGTTCCCCATCCTTGGCTTAAATTACCATCCCTTCAATCTTCCCATCAGGGTGCAGAGGGACATCTAAAACAAAGCCGTTTAAAATCCGTCCCTTTTTGTATTTTGTAGTCAGCGGAGAGCAATTCCTCCCGCTGAGAAAATGTGTCCTAAGTGCCAGCACTTGTGTTTGTAGCAAAAACATGTCATCACTCCCAGCTATGTATATTTCATTGAGGTCATTCGCAATATCAGACAATTTCTGTTTTCCCCACCTTTGGAAGAGTAGAATTTTGTGGAGCTGGTATCGCCTAGCTCTTTGACTTTGGAAAAAGAAAATGTGTCTCTGGGTGCCTCTGTGTGTGTGTCTGTGTGTCTGTGTGTCTCTGTGTGTGGCCAATTAGATAAGAAAGAAAGAGCCAGAAGATTTTATTAAGTGGTGGGCAGATGGCTCAATAAGAAGATGATTAAACAAGAACAACCTAGATCGGCTGCCTAGCTCTAAAAACAACCTCCTCTTCCCTTCTGCAGCCCCTGCTTGTGACAATTTAACTTTTTTTAGGAATATATATATATAAAAAATGAAAGCTCGTTCCATCTGGCTGCTTTCAATCTAGTAAGGTAACGGGATCAAGTTAGCCTAGGAAGCTGGCAAAATTCTGTCCATTAGGTATAAGCAAATAAAGAATTGGATTTCTCGGTGTTGCCTTTGGATTTGTGCCTGGCATCACTCTTGCCAGATTGAAGTTATAACCTTCTAACCTAATAGATATACCCTGAGAGATTCTACACTGTCGGCTTCTTGGTGTTCTCTGAGCTTGGTTGTTTCTTTGCCGTTGTTTCATTAACCAACTAGGTGCCATCGTCAGTGCTAGAAGGGAGCAGGGTTTGCAGGGGGGAGGAGGAGGAGGAAGCAGAGGAGGTCTGTGAGGTCCTTGGTGCTCTCTGTACTTGGTTGTTTTCTTGCAGACGTTTCATTATCCAACTTGGTAACATCATCAGTGCTGGAAAGGAATTGAGGCTTGGTCCCTTCTAACACTGATAACCCAACACTTCAAGTTCTTGGAATATTGAATAATAAAGACAGGATAAAAATCGAATCAATGAAATCATGCTACAAACTCCCCTCCTTTTGTACATGGGTGTGGTTTCACGACACATGTAGAAACACGTTGGAACTTATGGTGCAGCTGTGTCAGTTGCTTTCAACTGCAGAAAAATCAGTTACTACCAACCTGCTTTCCATTGAGGATCTGTACACTGCAGGAGTCAAAAAGAGGGCTGCGAAAATATTTACAAACCCCTCGCATCTTGGGCATAAATTGTTTCAACTCCTACCTTCAAAACGATGCTATAAAGTACTGCACACCAAGACAGCTAGACACAAGGACAGGTTTTCCCCAAATGCCATCACTCTGCTAAACAAATAACCTCACCACTGTCAAACTATTCACTAAGGCTGCATTACTATTACTATTAGTCTTCTCGTCATTCCCATCATCCATTTCCTCCCACTTATGACGGCAGGACTGTAACTTTGTTGCTTGTATCCTTTCGATTTATACTGCTATTGATTGTTTCCTGATTGCTTATTTGTACCCTGTGACTATCATTAAGAGTTGCATCTTATGATTCTTGACGAATGCATCTTTTTATGCACACTGAGAGTTTATGCACCAAGGACAAATCCCTTGTGTGTCCAATAACACTTGGCCAATAAAGAGTTCTATTCTATTCTATTCTATTCTATTCTATTCTATTCTATTCTATTCTATTCTATTCTATTCTATTCTACCCTACCCTACCCTACCCTACCCTACCCTACCCTACCCAATCCCATCCCACCCCACCCACCCTACCTACCTTACCCTACCCTACTCTACTCTATTCCATCCCACCCCACCCTACTCTACTCTACTCTACCTTACCCTACCTTACCCTACCCTACCCTACCCTATCCCACTCTACTGTACTCTACTGTACTCTACTCTACTCTACTCCATCCTATTCCATCCTATTCCATCCTATTCTATTCTATTCTATTCTATTTTATTCATGGTTTGACCCAAACCTTTGACCTTCACTTTGGTTGCTGCTGCTAGGCCGCACGATACTGCAGGTGTCACGTTCTTTACTATTTCCTCCTTGAAAGCTGCGTACCCAAGGAGGATCTGCTTTGCAAAACAGATGGCACGATCCTCCCTTCTTTCTTTCATCCTTTCCTTTTAAAAAAATCCTCCATCAGCTCCAATGCTTCATCAGACGTGCAGTTCGGGATAATTTTCATTCTGGCTGCCTTGCCATTATTTATATATTTATCATTGGCAGAACATGCCAGTGAGGGATGAAAAAGAAAAAAAAATGTCAAAGAACAAATTAAAATTGGAAGACAAAAGTTAACCATGAAGGGAAAGAAAAGAAAAGAAAAGAAAGAGACTGGATTAAAAACCTGAGCTAGAAATGTGCTGACTGTATTTTGCCAAGCATGGCATTTTGGACACTGATTAATTCTAGTTTTCAAAGGAAACCCTGGGAATTGTCTATAGCCAGGATGGGGCAGAGGTGGGTTGCTACATGTTTACACTGGTTTGGGGGAAACCGATAGTGGAAATTGCGACTAGGTTGCTGAACCAGTAGGGACAGCAGGCTGGGCACACCCCCAAACTGGTTCCCCATCATCCATGCCATTGTTGGCATGTTTTTTTAGTCATTTTAAATGTTTTGTGCATGCACAGAACAATGTACAGGCAACCGTGCATGCACAAGCAATGTGCGGCTGGCATGCGCGGGAAATGAACTGGCTGTAATATTGGCAGCAACCCACCCCTGGGCAGAAGTGAGTCCATTCTTGTTCTTCAGTCACTGTTGTGGCCCAGCAGGAGCCGTTGGAGCTACCACCAGACTCTGACAGCGAGGGGCCCTATGAGTCGGCTCTGGAGGATGTGGAGGATCCTGGAGAGGGTTCCAACTCCAAGCAGGGCACAGAGAGGCTGGTTGGCTACCAGGAGGCGCTTGAGCCTTGGATCAGTGGGGAGGAGACAAGGGAATGTGATCCGGATGTCATGCATTGGAGCAGTGGGGAGGAGACAAGGGAGTTGGTCCTGGATGCCCGGCAACGAAGAGCTAATAGGCGTAAAGAACAGTTACGCAGTTACAGGAGATAATTGCACTCAGCTGATGGTAATTAGGCTCCACTCAAGACTATAAAAGGAATGATTGTGCACACGCCCCTTTGCAAGAGTCAATGCATTCACTAAAGTTGGAGAACTTTCATGGCTAGCTTAGCAGGCTGGATTGCTGCCAAGGTTAGTCTGTGCTGGATTGCTGCCAACGTCTTGTCTGTGCTGGATTGCTGCCAAGGCCTGGACTGTGCTGGATTGCTGCCAAGGTCCTGTCTGTCTGTTAATAAATCCTTGAAGTATCTTTGTCTCGGCATGCTTTGGTGTAGGACGAGGGGGGTCAGAACAAGTTACTATCATCATCATCTTTTAATGACCCCATATCCCTCAGGGGTGGATTCTGGGCAACTGAATGGATCTAGCAGAGTGTTTTAATGGCCAGTCACCCTTCATGTTGCCAACGTGGAATTTTGTTCTGCAGATCTATTCTCAGTGTGCCCAGATACAGAAATAGCTGCCTCTACCTAGGATCGAACTCACAGCCTCCTGATTGTGAGGCAAGAGCTCCCCCTCTAGGCCACCGCACCACTCCATTCTTCATCACTATGCTGTGTCCAATTCTTTGTAACCCCATGGTTTAGGTTTAGGTTTATTGACATTTGTATGCCGCCCACTCCCTAGGGACTCTGGGCGGCTTACAAAGAAGACAAGGGGCATATAAAATTAAAAATAAATACATTTTTTAAAAATTACACATCATGCATACTGCTTAGAGTGGGGCTGGATAATAATCAACAGCACCAGGCCTGCCAGAACAGCCAGGTCTTCGTAGCTTTACGGAAGGCCGGAAGAGTAGTAAGGGTCCGGATCTCTACGGGGAGATCATTCCATAGGGCACCCCCTCCCCCTGTCCCCCAGTGTCTCTTGGAATTTGCTCAAATCCATGTCCATTTAATTGAATGACACCATCTAACCATCTCACCCTCTGCCGTCCCCTTCTCCTTTTGCCTTCCCATCTCTCCCAACCTCAGGGTCTTTTCCAATGAGTCCTGTCTTCTCATTTGGTGGCCAAAGTAAGTGAACTTCTGCTCCAGCATCTGTCCTTCCAAAGGAGAGTTGGAGCTGATTCCCTTTAGGGTTGACCAACTGGATCTCCTTGTGGTCCAAGGGACTCCCAAGAGTCTTCGCCAACACCACAGTTTGGAAACAGCGTCTATCCTAGGTGCCGACAATAACGAGAGGGGTTGGCAAAGAAGGCGAGGAAGCTATAAGCAGGTGTAGAATCAGATTGATGCCGCCAATATGCTCATCAGCTGCTGGCTGTCGGTAGGTACCTGGAAAAGAAAAATATGTGCCTTCAAGCTAGTTTTGGATTTTTGAGTATTGATGTTTTTGAACTCCGGTGTCGGAGAAGACTCCGGAGACTATCGTGGATAGCCAAGTAAAACAAAAGTGATGGATCATCAAACAAATCAACTTGGTGTTCTCAGTCAAAGCGCAAACAACCAGGCTCAAATTATCCTACTTCTGACACATTAGGTGAAGATCGATCTGGAGAAGACTCTAATTCAGTGATGGCGAATCTTTTTGGCACCAAGTGACCAAACTGGAACATCTGTGCATGCCTGTTTTTTGGCAGTTTTTCAGGCAGTTTTTCAGACTGTTTTTGGCCCTAAAAACAGCCAAAAGTCGGTATTTTGGCAGCAACCCACCCCTGGGCAGAGGTGAGTCCATTTTTGTTCTTCAGTCCCTGTTGTGGCCCAGCAGGAGCCGTTGGAGCTACCACCAGACTCTGACAGCGAGGGGCCCTATGAGTCGGCTCTGGAGGATGTGGAGGATCCTGGAGAGGGTTCCAACTCCAAGCAGGGCACAGAGAGGCTGGTTGGCCACCAGGAGGCCCCACCAGGAGGGTGGAGCCATTTTCCAGCACTCCAGTGCCTGCGAAGACCAGCTGGCTGGCACATATGCGCGCCGGAAACCAGAAGAGCAGCTGGCGCTACTGCACGTGCCCTCAGAGAGGACTCTGCAGCCCATCTCTGGCAGGCGTGCCATAGGTTCACCATCACAACCCTAATGCTTGGATAGGTGGAAGGCAATAGAAGGGCATGCATGACTGACAGCAAGGTGGATGGATACGGTGGTGAAAAATGGAGTGTTGGAAGCCTTGAAGGATCAGGTTAGGGTTTGTGGTGGAGGCAATCTATCGAGTGGAAAATGCATAATCCTTTCATCAAGTCCAGCAACGGTCCCCTGCATTTAGGTTGCCATCCTTTTTGGAAGTGCTTTGCCATTGCCTCTTTCCCAGGGCTGAGATGGCATGACTGGCTTAAAATTACCAGCCTGGTTTTTGTGCTTGGTGGTTTCTACTCTGAGGCTTTCACCATCACCCCAAACTAGCTCTTTGGCAACAGAGGAGGAAGAATGTTAACAATGATCCATCCAGGGTGTGTGAAATATGTTAGGTGAGCTAAAATCTCAGCTAGCGTGTTGAGATTGGAGGGGAAATCCTTGGCACTGCCATAGATTGGTAGAATTTGGTGCCTCGGGCTGCATGGAGAGAGGAGGGGGATGGTCTGACCTAGGCTTCCTAAAAGCACAAAGTTGACTCCTCATCCTAATAAAACACCTTTTATTTAGGTTAAAGTGAATTCCACTCCAGCAAAGTCCTGGCCAGCTGTCTTTCAAGAGATTTCACAACTACAGACCTTGATCAGGCTTGGAGAGCTGCCAGGCCGATATCTTCCAAATGCCACGCTGTAGTAGCAATTACTTGGCAAGTAGTCAGGTACAGATCTTCAGCCTAATAAATTGAACAGATTGTCTCCTGCAAACTCCACTCCCCTTTCTCTCCTCTTTATTCCTATGGGTTGAGCCATTCACTGTCTACCTGTGCCTTTAAGTTGGCCCTTGTTCCTTAGCTGTTCCCTTCTCCTGGTAGCTTTGCTCATGCACACATCGGGAATAGGCTCCTACTGTTCTTCTGCCCCACTGATATCCGATTCCAAAGGCAGCTGAAAATTGTCAGACAGCCTCCGACGCAGAGCCCTCATCGGAGTCTTCCCCAGACTCCAGGACTAGCCCATGTTCCTCCCCAACCTCCTCACTGTCTGAATCTGCTGCCAGATCCACTGGCTGCTGGTGGGCCACAACAGAGGAGGAAGTCTCTGACCACTGCCCTGCCTTATAGTGGTCTGCAGCTCCAAACATATGACGCTCAAGAATATGTAAAGCCTTCCATGTTCTTGGTCTTCAGTGCTGGCAAAACTCAATCGGAATGGGGAAGAAAGAGCAGCCAATTCATTAATCCCTTCCTATTTTCCAGAAATCTAAGACCTCCCAGCTTCCCTCAGAATGGATAAATACAATACCTAACCCCAAACGTCCAATACCTTATGACCTCCTTCCCAGTCCCCTCCCTTTTCTGTCTGACCCCTCACTTACAAGGCTCAATTAGCCAGCTAACATCTCTTGGGCCTTACGCTACCCATTGACTCGAACAAAAGGAGCTGTGGTTACCATGACAACATTAGCACAGTTACAGATGGGGAGGGGGAGAGCAGCAGCTGTGATTAAACAATTGAGGATCAGTCGTGTGTTGGGGGGGGTGAGGCTCTTCTCACCCCCCCTTTCCCTTCTTATAGATTTTTCTTGCTATATCAGGAAATCCTGCTGTAGGCAAGAAAGGAAAATGTTGATCTTCCAAGACTTCTCTCAGCGTGATTCATGTGAAAGTCAACTGCCCAATGATTGGTTGTTTTCTACGGTTTGCGGAGAAGAGTCCTCCGATGTGCAGCTGGTTCTCCTGTGTACATTTAAGCAGGATTGCATTCCTCTGTGTGTCATGACTCAGAATTGAAAGCCGCTGTGGCAACAACCTTTTAAGAGCTTGACACCACATTCCAGATGTTGCGCCTACTTACACAGAAGGGAGCTGAGACCAATAAAGCTCCAAAGAAGTGTGTCCAGGTGTGGTGGAATGTAGCCTGGATTCCCAGGAGGAGCAAGAGATAGAGAGTTTAGATTGTTTGGTTGGGTGGATGAGAGTGTAGGCAGCTCTTCCCAAAGAATTCTCAGAGTTGTCAGATAAGAGAAACCAGAAACAACACAAGAGCTGATCAGGATGGAGTTTTTATGGCTGCTCGCCAATAGACAGGAATCTCACTGCACTAAGGCACCCACTTTACAATTAGTAGATAAACAAAGTCCCCCCCCCCGAGTTTCATTATTTTATTCATAAATATTTTGAATACAGTGCATTGTCAGGGTATATATTTACATAAGTGGGATGTTTGTGTGTGTGTGTGTGTGTGTATGCAAGCATGCATGCATGCACACATGCATGTGTGCGTGCGTGCGCACACACACAAACACACATGGACGTTGTAGGTCATCTAGTCCAACCCCCCGCCCAAGCAGGAGACCCTACACCATTTCTGACAGAGGGCAGTCCAGTCTCTTCTTGAAAGCTTCCAGTGATGAAGCTCTCACAACTTCCAAAGACAACTTCTGTTCCATTGGTTGGTTGTTCCCACTGTCAGAAAATATCTCCTTATTTCCAGGTTGAATCTCTCTTTGTTCAGTTTCCATCCATTATTCCTTGTCTGGCCTTCAGGTGCCTTGGAAAATAGCTCAACCCCCTCCTCTCTGTGGCAGCCCCGCAAATATTGGAACGCTGCTATCATGTCTCTCCTTCTCTTCATTAGACTAGCCATTGCCAATTCCTGCAACCATTCTTCGTATATTTTAGTTTAGTATGGTTGAGAAAGACTCATCTAAATGTTGCAGGGATTACTTAGACCCACCTTTGCATCTCACTTTATTAGACAATAAATCACTGAAAATTTAGCCGCCATTATCCCCGCTGGCTGTACTTTCAAAAAGCTGTTATCCTATGGTAAATATCTCTAGCTTGCCCAAATTCATATCCCCACTAGATGTCAGCAAAGAGACACAGTTGATTCAAACTCTTTCCCCCCACCTAGTGGTCAATTTAGATGCTTTCCCGCCAAGACAGTAATCCTAATTGTACATGCAGAAAGTCAAGTTGGAAGAATTCACAGTATTTCCAAAGTAGCAGTGTGACATTTGAGAAGTCTCCCACAGTGGAAGTTAACATGAAGAAAATGTGTTATGAATAGAAGAAATGTTAAGAATTGTCATGATAGCAACAGACTGGTGTTAACTCACTACCCACTTTTAAAGTCTAGGCTGTTCTTAAATAAAAAGGAAAAATAAGAGTATTGTATTCCCTCAGGGGGTTCAACATTTTTCTTTCCATTGGTTGGGGAAGTTTTCACATGAACAGATATAATGACACATTTGCTGTATTGCTATTTTTATACCACTTGCATTGTGCTTACAAGTAGTGGTGGGATTCAAATAATTTAACAACTGCTTCTCTGCCCTAATGACCGGCTGGGTAGGTGGGGCTTGGTGGTCATGTGACTGGGTGGGTGTGGCCAACTCAATATCACTCATGTTGATGGGCGCTTCGCCTTAGCTGTTACAATGTAATAAGGGTTAACCGGAGAGGCAGTTTCTGTAAGCAGGGCAACAAAGATTAGGCTAGAAACAACACCAGAATGTTTCCTTCCTGCCTTCCTTACAGGATTAGCCCTGTAAGTGGAAGAAAACAAAATATTTCTTCCAACAACCGGTTCTCTAAACTGCTTAGAAAGTTAATAACCGAATCTTCCAAAGTGGTGCAAACTGGCTGAATCCCACCACTGGGAATGTGTTATCTAAGTTTGAATTCACTGAGAAATTGGATTTTGCCAAAAAAGAGGAGAAAATATTTATGTAAAACGGGGAAATAATAGAAATGGCTGAATCAATATAGAAACTGCCCCAAAAGGGAGGGAAAACATGATTTATCCACTTTGAATGGACTATTGTGTTATGTCAAAACAAGCTTTGTTGGTATAATTAATTTGTATTTATTTTTAATTTATTTATTTGTTGAATTTAGATCCTGCCAATCTCACTCACAGTAGCTGTGGCTTTTTGGACCCTTATGTCCTCTTCTTAAAATTCCCTAAAATGTTAGATTCTATGTAGAAAAGAGGAAAAGAAACTCAGGAAAAGAAATTATTATTATATGACTTTTCTATGCTCAGCTTTGCTTTGATGAGTCACTCCAGTGGTGGGATTCAAATAATTTAACAACTGGTTCTCTGCCCTAATGACCAGCTGGGTAGGCGGTGGTCGGTGGTCATGTGACTGGGTGGGCGTGGCCAACTCAATGTCACTCATTCTTCACCTTAGCTGTTACAATGTGATAAGGGTTAACCGGAGAGGCAGTTTCTGTAAGCAGGACAACAAAGATTAGGCTAGAAACAACACCAGAATGTTTCCTTCCTGCCTTCCTTACAGGATTAGTCCTGTAAAGTGGAAAAAAACCAAATGAAGATTTCTTCCAACAATCAGTTTTCTGAACCTCTTAGAAAGTTAAGAACCGGTTCTCCTGAACAGGTACGAATTGGCTGAATCCCACCACTGCTTACAACTATAAAAGCGATCAACATTTGGATATTTAAGATGGTGAATATAATTTTAAATGAACTTCTTTTTTAAAAAAATGTTTATTTATACATTTTTCTTCTTTAAGTTACGTAAGTGCCTAATGAGCAGTGTATTGTATGGATCCATTTGTTCATACAAAGTATTAATAAACTGATAGTGAGAGTAATATTAATAATAACAACCGTGCTTAAAATACTAATCATGGCTTCTTTGTAATATAATTCTTACATCATTTACTTATAATTATTTTTGACAAATTTCAGAGTGATCCAAAATAGGCTTGCAAGCAAAAGAACAATAGCACTTAGACTTATATACCGCTTCACAGTGCTTTACAGTCCTTTCTAAACGGTTTACAGATTCAGCATATTATCCCCAACAATCTGGGTCCTCATTTAATTCACCTCGGAAAGATGGAAGGCTGAGTAAACCTTGAATTGATCAGGATCAAACTGCTGGCAGTTGGCAGAGTTAGCCTGCAATACTGCATTCTAACCACTGTGCTGCCACAGTCCGTCCATCCTTCCTTCCTTCCTTCCTTCCTTCCTTCCTTCCTTCCTTCCTTCCTTCCTTCCTCTTTCTCCCTTCCTTCTTTAGCACTTAACAATAGCACTTAGACTTATATACCACTTCACAGTGCTTTACAGCCCTCTCTAAATGGTTTACAGATGCTGGATAGATAGATAGATAGATAGATAGATAGATAGATAGATAGATAGATAGATAGATAGATAGATAGATAGAGAAAGAAAGAAAGAAAGAAAGAAAGAAAGAAAGAAAGAAAGAAAGAAAGAAAGATGCATATTGCCCCCAACAATCTAGGTCCTCATTTTACCCACTTTGGAAGTCTGAGTCAACCTTGAGCCTGATGAGATTCAGCTGGAAGTCAGCAGAAGTAGCCTGCAGTACTGCATTCTCACCACTGCGCCACCTTTTCCTTTTTCAGATAGTTTTGTTTTCTTCCCATCTTCTACAAATTAGAAGGTGTGAAACTTTAATATCCTGGGCCACAACATAAACAGACTTGCACATTGCCGAATGTCTGATCTTTGGGTCTGTGCTCCTGCCTTTGCCATGATTTAAAGACTCTTCGTTTCACAGTCCTCTTTTTTAAATATTAATTTGATTTTTGTTTGTGACAGATATAGAAAGTGAAGCTCCTGATAACTCTTGAGTACAGCCTCAAGAGTTTGTCTGAAGTTTGTGACTAAATTATAACTTTTTAATGTGACAGGTGCAGAAGACGATGAAACTTGTCGACTGTACTTAATTTTAATTAAATGCAAATGACTTCATTATAGGTTTAGTTTGTTAGCTCTGACAGCGCCCATTAGTCTTAGAGTAGCAGCCCCTATTTTTATTGGCCACATGCAGACCCCCAAACAATTGCAAAATCCCCTCTGGTATTGGCTATTAAATTCAGGGGGCTTCTATCCTGTGATCCTTTTCCAGGTAGAAGAAATGCTACATACCTTTCTAAAATACACTATATTGCCAAAAGTATTCGCTCACCCGTCCAAATAATCAGAATCAGGTGTTCCAATCACTTCCATGGCCACAGGTGTATAAAATCAAGTACCTAGGCATGCAGACCATTTTTACAAACATTTGTGAAAGAAGGGGTCGCTCCAAGGAGCTCAGTGAATTCCAGCGTGGAACTGTTGATAGGATGCCACCTGTGCAACAAATCCAGTCGTGAAATTTCCTCGCTCCCAAATATTCCACAGTCAACTATCAGCTGTATTACAAGAACATGGAAGTGTTTGGGAATGACAGCAACTCAGCTACGAAGTGGTAGGCCACGTAAACTCGTCCAACATCAGTGTGTGACCTCACAAATGTGTTTCTGGAAGAATGGTCACAAATTCCCACAACCACACTCCTGAACCTTGTGGACAGCTTTCCCAGAAGAGTTGAAGCTGTTATAGCTACAAAGGGTGGATCGACGTCATATTGAACCCTATGGATTAGAATGGGAAGTCACCTACAGTAAGTTCATATGCGAGTAAAGGCAGGTGAGCGAATACTTTTGGCAATATAGTGTAAATACGTACATATCTCAAGAAATAAATTGCCAAATATTCCCCCCCCCACCGTAAATAAATGAGGAGTCCTCCTAATGTTATGGAACTTCATTAAGCAAAATGCCTAACAATGTTAAACATGGACATAAAATCGAAACCAGACCTAGTTAAGGCAGGAAGCTGATTTGAGTGAGAGCTTGCTTTGATTCCTTCAGATTGCAGAGTAGTCATTTATTTATTTATTTAATTAATTAATTAATTTCATCAAGCATGAATTAGTTAACAGATACAAGTATAGACATGATTATGAATACATGAAATGGATACAAATACAAGGGAACATTAGGACAGGGATGGTAAGCACGCTGGTGCGCTTATACACGCCCCTTAAAGACCTCTTAGGAATGTGGGGAGGTCAACAGGAGACAGTCTAAGGTTATAGTTTTGGGGGTTTGGGGAAACCCCCCACATTGTCTGGTAGTGTATTCCAGGCATTGACAATTCTGTTACTGAAATCATATTTTTTGCAATCACATTTCATTAAATTCAATTACTGAAATTTAAATTAAATTCAAATTTGAGTAGTAAAGCTGTAATAATTTTCGTAGTAAAAAATATAGATTTTTCCCCTAGGCCAGGGGTCAGCAACCTGCGGCTCTGGAGCCGCATATGGTTCTTCCATTCCTCTGCTGTGGCTCCCTGTCGCCGGTCGGCCGCACAATTGATAGGGCTTGCGGTTAGGACAGGTAGAGGAAAGAGGACGCCACGCTAGGAGGAGACTCTATGGTGGGGGAACCGGACTTCCAATTGGCTTCAGAATTGATTGGGGGGGGGGGGAGGGTTCCGGTTAGGACTTTTGTGGCTTATTGAGTGTTAAAAGGTTGCCCTAGGCAACTTTAACCAACAATTTAGGTTAGATAAGCTATCATACTGAACTTTTTCAATGGCTGTTAATGAATCCGATCAAATCATAACGATTTGTTAATTTTTAACTTGTTGACAAGGTGTAGATAACAGCTGTTTGCTTCAATTCTTCAGATTGCCTTTTTAAAAAGATGAATCTATGCTTACGTACATGCACACATATCTTCTACAGAGAGACAGAAGCAATCAATTCATTCCTCAATATTCATATGCCGGTTTGGCATCCTTCAAAGGTTCTTGTCATCTAATTGCTTCCTTTGCTGGTTTCCCATCCAGTACTTTAAAAGGAAAAGGGGAAGACGTAAACATGTTGACGTAGCTCTGACAGCTAATCCTAAATGGTTTCAAACCAAACAAGCAGGTAAGGTCACGAATCTTTTCAATCTAATTCTCCGATTGATGTTTGTGGAAATTAGCATGCTCTAAAGTCATGGAGTTGCAGCTGACTGGGATAACTTATTGCCAACTTTAGTGAAAGTTAAGATCCGAGGTGGGGCAGTGGTTAGGGTGCAGTACTGCAGGCCACTTCAGCTGACTGCTATCTGCAGTTCAGCGGTTCAAATCTCACTGGCTCAAGGTCGACTCAGCCTTCCATCCTTCCGAGGTGGGTGAAATGAGGACTCAGACTGTGGGGGCAAGTTGCTGACTCAATTTGCTAAAAAAATTGTAAACCGCTTAGAGAGAGCTGAAAGCTCTATTAAGCGGTATAGAAGTCAAATAAATAAATAAATAAATAAATAAATAAATAAATAAATAAATAAATAAATAAATAAATAAATCTTGATTTGAATGCAACGTGACGCATCAGAAGGAGGGTAGTTGTCTGAAGAAAAGAAGAGTAATTAAGGTGAAAGGACAGGAGATGGGAATAAGAGACCCGAATAATAAAGCAGCAACTGTTTTGAATGTTGCTTAGTTTCCTAGTCCCATTGCAAATTCGACATGATTCTTCCCTGCCCTTTCATGTCAAGTTGTCAGAAGCTGTGTGTGTGTGTATGTGTGAGAGAGAGAGAGACGTGAGAGCAGTCTTCCAGTCTTTGAGGGACTGCCACAAAGAGGAGGGGGGTCAACATATTTTCCAAAGCACCTGAAGGCAGAATAAGGAGCAATGGATGGAAACTAATCAAAGGAGAGAAGTAACCTGGAATTAAGGAGAAACTTCCTGAGGAAAATCAACCGGTGGAACGTTCAGTGGTTGGCAGAAGCTGGGACAAGTAATAGGAGCTCACTCTGTTATGCGGTGCTAGGGATTCGAATCACTGAACTGCCGACCTTGCTGATCAACAAGCTCAGCGTCTTAGCCACTGAGCCACCACGTCCCATGATTCCTAGATTAGATGGAGCAAAGATAAGAGTCTCATATAATAGCATCTTATAGCTCTAAATTTCATCACCAGCACTTAAAAATGGACTACTAAATGCTTCCAGACTGTAATCCTGTTTAATAATGTAATTTCTCAGTTTGGAAGGGATCTTGGAGGTCTTCTAGTCCAACCCCCTGCTTAGGTCGGAAACCCTACACCACTTCAGACAAATGGTTCTCCAATCTCTTCTTAAAAACTTCCAGTGTTAGAGAATTCACAACTTCTGGAGGCAAGTTGTTCCACTTATTAATTGTTCTCACTGTCAGGAAATTCCTCCTTAGTTCTAGGTTGCTTCTCTCCTTGATTAGTTTCCACTCATTACTTCTAGTACAGTTCTCAGGTGCTTTGGAGAATAGTTTGACGCCTTCTTCTTTGTGGCAACCCCTGAGATATTGGAACACTGCTATCATCTTTCCCCTAGTCTTTCTTTTCATTAAAATATACATACCTAGTTCCTGCAACCATTCTTCATGTTTTAGCCTCCAGCCCCCTAATCATCTTTGTTGCTCTTCTCTGCGCTCTTTCTTTTTTACTGAACAAGTTCTGTTCTTCATATAATACTCTGACTTTCAAGATGAAGTCACTCAAAAAAGAACCTCTAAAGGCGAGCTTAACCATTTCAAGAGGAAGAAACCAAAAGGCAAACATTCAGAATTTGGAGCCATTTGCTTTTCCTTACTCCAATATTCTCCAAACTCATACTGGCATTGCCCTAAGCATAAAACATTGGAGAAAGGCTTAATCAGCCCCATTATTTCGACTTAGCTCCTATGGTTTCCTAACTGCGGTTTACGACTTAGCATAATATATAAAGCAGGCCATTATGGCTTGTTTAAGCAATTATGGTTGAAATCTTGGTTCGGTTTTAATGGGCCCACAGAGTTTGCAAATGTACGTGCTCTAGACACACAACTTAGCCCCATCCATTTGTCATTGCGCTCCCTTGCTCCTAAAGCAAACAATGCAATTAGTTGTTTGATTACAAGAAGCAAAGGAGAGGATTTGTAACGGGGTCTGACAACGGAGTTGAGATTAATGATCAATTGTTGTCTCACAATGTGCCAGGGATCTTACCTTGGGGATCTCCAGAACAGCACCAGCTGAAATGAAGGAGCTGTCCGCGGTACTTAAATTGGGTGATTGTTGAAACGTTAGCCTTCTTTGATGGGTACGGTGGATTGATCCCTTGGCTGTGACATCTTCACTGGGATTGGGGTGGGGTGGAGCGGAGGGAGGAAATACAAGCAAGATATCAAGATAGAGATGTTTGCCTCAAGGAGCAAAGCAGTTTCCATCTGCTGCTTCCCTTTCCTACAATGGCATAAGGTTTTCCCTTGAATATTTATGGATAGTTAATGAATTCATTAAATCTTTGGCTGTGTGTACTGTTCCTTATTAGTTTCCCCCCAAAAATTTAATCATTGTAATTAAATTTATCTTGTTCAAGTTGGCTTTCCTGCTTGCATGCAGAACTGGGGCAGGAGCTGAAGTGTGTGTGTGTATGTGTGTGTGTGTGTGCACATGCGTGTGTGTGCTTTTTCTCTTCTGTATTTTAATCCTTTTAGTGTGCAAAAGAAAATCTACAAATATAACTTATGATAGAGAAATTGCCAAGGTCAGAAGGGAACCTAAATTTTCATTTAAATTAGATGCATGGACTAGAACGAATACATTTCATCTCCAAGCATTTAATATATCCTTTCTGCCAAGTTAGGACATTACAATTCAGGGAAGGGCTCTGAAAGCTGTATACAAAAGTTTTGGGAAACCACAAGCAGTTGGGAACTTAGTTAACAACCTGTTATGAACAAGTAGCCATAGTCTCTTGTGAATAGAATAGAATAGCAATAGCAATAGCAGTAGACTTATATACCGCTTCATAGGCCTTTCAGGCCTCTCTAAGCGGTTTACAGAGAGTCAGCATATTGCCCCCAACAATCTGGGTCCTCATTTTACCCACCTCGGAAGGATGGAAGGCTGAGTCAACCCTGAGCCGGTGAGATTTGAACCGCTGACCTGCTGATCTAGCAGTAGCCTGCAGTGCTGCATTTAACCACTGCGCCACCTTGGCTCTTCAGAATAGAATAGAATAGAATAGAAATAGGAAGGAAGAACAGAACAGTGTTTCTCAACCTTGGCTACTTGAAGATGTCTGGACTTCAACTCCCAGAATTCCCCAGCCAGCGAATGCTGGGGAATAGAATAGAGAATAGAATAAAATAGAATAGAGAATAGAATAGAATAGAATAGAATTCTTTATTGGCCAAGTGTGATTGGACACACAAGGAATATGTCTTTGGTGCATATGCTTTCAGTGTACATACGGTAGTGGCCAAAATTGTACAAACCATTTGGGTGTGTCTGTAATTTTGAGGTTTGATGGCTAATGGCACACTTTTTTTGGAGTATACCATACCATAAAATTATAAATGAATGGAAAGATAATTTAATCAAGAATGAATGCAATGCAACAAAGTTTGTTCAATTATCTGTAGTCTATGAAAAGTTATAGGTCAGAAGCGACCCAACAATAAAATGCTGTTACCTTCC
The DNA here is from genome assembly GCF_009769535.1 of Thamnophis elegans. Lineage (NCBI taxonomy): Eukaryota > Metazoa > Chordata > Lepidosauria > Squamata > Natricidae > Thamnophis > Thamnophis elegans. The sequence goes on from NC_045553.1 coordinate 44,173,638, forward strand.
CACCAGAGGTGGTTCTTATTTTTTCTACTTGCATTTTTACGTGCTTTCGAACTGCTACGTTGGCAGAAGCTGGGACAAGTAACGGGGGCTCACTCCGTTACGTGTTGCTAGGGATTCGAATCTCCGAACCGCCAAGCTTTCTGATCGACAAGCTCAGCATCTTAGCCACTGAACCACTGGGCCTCTTGAGTTATACCTTCATTAAAAAAATTAGCAGTATGCTGAAGGGAATCAACAGTCAGTTGCAGAGAAGTGGGAGTTAAAACCATAATATTATGTATCACATCTTTTAAAAAATGTGCATTGAGTCAATAGCCTTTATTTTCAAATACATAGTTGTGGCATTACAACCTCAGGTTTCACCTCCCTCCCCCCTGCCCCAATATGTACCCAAAGAGAGAAGGATCAATGATTCCTGTTCCCACTGAATTATTTAGCATGTAAGCTAGATGTCTAAACAGAAGTCTATTCCTTCTATTGTACAGGAGCAAGAAAATTCTCTCCCCACACAGTGTCACATAGTTTTACAAGAAACACCAGGTTCTGGCTCTTTTTGAAGATTGGCTAACTTTTAAGATCAAACACTTTTCCTAGTTAAAGGAAGGAGGCTTGAGAAAAGTTTTGTGCAAAGAAAGCCTGCAAGGAAAAATGTTCAGTGATTTTTTTTTTTTTGCTAACTTTTATAATAAATAAATATATGTTTTTGGCATCACGGAAAGATGGGGTATTTTTGAGTCTTTAATGGATATAAAGATACATCCATCTACTGGTGGGCATATTGTTATTTCCACTTTATTGTTGTAGTTTATAATGTATTGTTAATAGACTAGACTAGACTAGATTAGACTAGACTGAAAAGGAATAATGGAATAGAATAGGAATAGGTATGGAAGAGAGAAGAGAAGAGAAGAGAAAATAGAGTAGAATAGACTAGACCAGACTAGACTAGAATAGAATGAAAAAGAATAATGGAATGGAATGGAATGGAAGAGAAGAGAAGAGAATATAGAAGAGAATATAGAGTAGAGTAAAGTAGCGTGAAGAGTGGAATGGAATGGAATAGAATAGAATAGAATAGAATAGATAAGAGAAAATAGAAGAGAATATAGAGTAGAATAGAATAGAACAGAACAGAATTGAATTGAAGAAAGAATGAAAAGGATTAATGAAATGGACTAGAGTAGAATAACAGAGTTGGAAGGGACCTTGGAGGTCTTCCAGTCCAACCCCTGCTTAGGCAGGAAATCCTACACCACTTCAGATAAACGGTTATGCAATCTCTTCTTAATATTACTATATTATAGTTAACTTTTGGGAGGGCTGTTTTGTGCCTGTAATAATAAAAGGAAATACTGTTAAGAACAGAGATCTGGGAAGGATTTTTTCCTCCTCTGACAATTGTGCAAATCATTTTACCATCCTTTGCAGTTCTCAGCAGATTCAAATGTCAGCTATTAAACCTCTGCCAAATTAATGATCAACTATCACAAATTCCTTTCCGGGTTTAGTATTTGATCATTTGGTCTTCCCACGGTTCCTGGATGTGAAACTCAGTTGGAAAAAATGGGGCAACGCTTTCAATACCGAGCAAATGTTTAGTGATTGTTGAGCATCAAATGTGGAGAATTTGGAGAGGAGAACCAGTTGATTTCAACTGTGCAATGGCCACATTATTCTGAAGGTTGAGTCATGACAACTGGACTTATTTCCTTGTTAGAAATAGAATGGAATAGAGCTGGAAAGGACCTTGGAGGTCTTCTAGTCCAGCCTCCTGTTCAAGCGGGAGAACCTATAGCATCTCAGACAAGTGACTGCCTAGTCTCTTCTTAAAAACCTCCAGTGATGAAGCTCCCACGATTTCTGAAGGCAAATTGTCCTCACTGTACCAAGTTGGTTGAAATTGCTCGACACACACAGAGAGAGACATTTATGTACATATGTATGTATGTATGTATGTATGTATGTATGTGTGTATATATATATATATATAAAGAATAGTGGATTTATTTTGTAAAGTATAGGAAGAACTGAACAAAATCCATAAAAAAGTGGTTTAAAAGTGATTTAACACTCAGTTAAATCACCTTTCCTCTCATTATTTTTATCTAAATATGCTGGAAAATGATTCAAATTCAAATAACTTTATTACGATCATTAACCAGCAGAAGAAGAAGAAGAAGAAAGAGAAAGAAGCAAATACTTTTTGAATTTCCAGAACATTCAGTAATAAATAAGGAGGAGCAACAGTTAAAAAAAAATCCTAAAAGCATCAAGAAAATGATTTGTTTATTTATGCAGAAGATTTATCTCATGTTGGTAGTCCCCCCCCCTTAAATTTAAAAATGCATTCTAATTTCATATAAGCACTGCAAAATCAAAGAAAATGTACAGTATATCAAATTACTTAAAGGCCATAGTTCCTAGAAAAAGTAGGAAGTAATAGCAATTCAGCATAAAAACCATATAATTGAGGAGAGGAGAGTGGTGCTCAGTTTTCAAAAGATCTACTTGTCTCCTTTCTTGGCTCATGTTCTTGTCCCATGTTATCTGTCAATGGGACAAGAAAAAACATTTGATCTGTGACCTCAGGGAGACCTGATTTATTTTAATTTATTCCTTTTAGCTATGTTGGCCAAAATCTTAGAGGTTTATGGAATATAGAAGGGACAACGTTCCAAGTTGTTTATTTACTTTTTTCATGTTGTTGTTGTTAGTTGCAAAGTCATGTCTGACCCATTGCGACCCCTTGGACAACATTCCTCCAGGCCTTCCTGTCCTCTACCATCTTCCGGAGTCCATTTAAACTCACACCTACTGCTTCGGTGACTCCATCCAGCCACCTCCTTCTCTGTTGTACTCTTCTTCTTTTGACCGCAATTGTTCCCAGCATTAGGCCCTTCCTTCTCATCAGGTGGCCAAAGTACTTGAGTTTCCTCTTCAGGATCTGGCCTTCTAAAGAGCAGTCAGGGTTGATCTCCTCTAGGACTGAACGGTTGGATGGCCTTGCAGTCCAAGGGACTCACGGGAGTCTTCTCCAGCACCAGAGTTCAAAGCCCTCCATTCTTTGGCACTCAGCCTTTCTTATAGTCCAACTTTTTTCATAGCATATGAAAATACTAGAAACATGCCATGCATGTTTGTTTGAAAATAAAAAAGTTGCTTCAAAGTTTCATTGGATGGGTTGGCATAGCAAAATATCATAATGTGGTTTGCTGGCTTTTGCTTAGGGTAACTCAACTGCTGTACCTTGTGTTTTCAGTGATGCAAACTATTGGGGATTATCATGGGAAACAAATCACATGTAGCCCTAAACACCAAAGTCACATGACAGTAATTCTTGGTGGTTCTAGGTGAAGACCCAATGGTGCTCTTTCAAGAGGCAACTGGACTTTCTGGTTTTTCTTTGAAGGTGTTTCACGGTTCCACCACAATACCGCGAAGCCCTTATCCGCGGAGACATAAGCGCAAAGGGCTAAGGAAAAACGCGACCCTACCGCGATGACATAATCGCGGAGGGCAAATCCGCGCCTTCCGAAGCACTCAGTACCCTAACCCTAACCCTAACCCTAACCCTAACCCTAAACCTAAACCTAAACCTAACCCTAAACCTAACCCTAAACCTAACCCTAAACCTAACCCTAAACCTAACCCTAAACCTAACCCTAAACCTAACCCTAAACCTAACCCTAAACCTAACCCTAAACCTAACCCTAAAGCAAATCCCTAAACCTAATCCTAACCCTTACCTTAATTTAAATCGGCTTTCTGCTGCGGCGCCGTTTTAAAGCACCCTTCTGTTGCCGCGCTGTTGTCGCGGCAGTGATGACCCGTGGTGATGACCTCGCGGCTTTAGCAATGCGATTTTATTACCGCTATTTTGACGAGCGCGGTTTTGTCGTGCCACAGCGTTTCACATCTCATCCAAGAAACTTCTTCATCTCTGACTGGATGGAGGGGAATGGAAGGATTTATACTCTTTGCAGACAGCTGGTCATTTGCATCCTTTTAGAGGGTCATTGAGGCCACCTGGAAGTTTATCTGTCTCGCCTTTGCAATAGCAATAGGACTTATATACCGCCTTACAGTACTTTGCAGCCCTCTTTAAGCAGTTTACGGAGTCAGCATATTTGCCCCCAACAATCCGGGTCCTCATTTTACCCACCTCGGAAGGATGGAAGGCTGAGTCAACCTTGAGCCAGTGAGAATCGAACTGCTATCAGTCAGCAGAATTCGCCTGCAACCCTGCTTTCTAACCACTGCGCCACCATGGATTGCAGTGTAAGAAAGCACCTTCCAAAGACTATATTTTCAGGACAACTTTTAATTTCTTTTTCCCACAGGAATTTCATCCATGGAATCATGGTGGATGTACAGTTGCCTGCGTTAATAACTACATTCTTATTTTTCCCCCTTCATCCCCAAAAAGGTCTCAGTAGGACTTCCTGATAATCAACGGAATAGGAGGAAATGCCCTTCCACTTGATTTCTTTCTAAATCCTCCTCCTCTTGCTGAAGTGTCATTTTATTAGTTTTTTTATTATTTATTAGGTTGGCTTATCGATATGTTGCAATAGCTTTTTATTTTAATCGTGCACTATCACGAGCCCTGGGGGAGCAGGGGAATAGATAAATAAATAACGCGGTTATATTGTGTGAGATGGGAAGAAGGTTCAGTACAGTGTTTCAAGCAAAATACAAAATGTGTAAGACAGCATTTTATATGCTCTCTGGCTTGGAATGGCACAATTCGCCGTGGCCAACTCACCAATCGCCGGGACAATTCAACCATTCAATTTAATCATTTAAAATGATGAATTCACGTTTCATTTTGTCCCTTCTTTTAAAAATAGAATTCTTTCTTGGCCAAGTGTGATTGGACACACACAGGGAATTTGTCTTTGGTGCAGATGCTCTCAGTGTGCATAAAAAGACAAGATATATTCGTCAAGAATCATCAGGTACAACACTTCATGATAGTCATAGGGGACAAATAAGCAATCAGGATAAAAATGATTCTATTGCACCATTTCTTTGATATTACTACCGTTGTACCATCGAGAGTATTTTAACTTACTGCACCTTTGTCTGGCTTGCCAATTGCACAATGGCAGATAGGACAGTGCTCCAGAGGGTTAACATTATTGCCCAGAGGATCATTGGTTGCGCTCTCTCATCCTTGAAAGAGCTCTATAGCTCCCACTGCTTTAAGAAAGTTCAAAACATTCTTAAAGATCCATCTCATCGTGGGCACCCTTTTTTATTTTTTGAACTATTACCATCTGGCAGACGGTACAGGAGAATAAAAGCAAGGAAAAATAGGCTGAAAAACAGCTTCTATCCCAGATCAGTAACTATATTGAACTCTAATGTATAGTGCAATATTAATGCAATATCAGGGGGGTTTCAATTCATTTGTATAGAATGTATAGGATCTCTGTTCTTATTTTATTTTTATAGTTATAATGTACACCGAAGATGGCATTTAAGTTCTTTGTATGAGGTGCAATGAACAATAAAGTAAACTAAAGTAAACTAATTAGTGTAACTCTTATCCCATGGTGAATTGTCCTGGGTCAAATTGGCCATAACGAGTTGACCTTGGTGAGTTTTCCTAGTCCTCTCTGGTTATCTTTAAATTACCAGTGAAGAGAGAGAATCCCTAACAAAAGTGGGATTCAGCCGGTTCCCTTTGGTTTGGGTGAACCATTAGTGGTGGCTGAGGGAGGCTCCCCACACCCGCCCCGACATAATGCATGGCATTCTGCGCATGCACTCACATTTATGAACTGGTAGGGGAGGTAGTGGGCATGGTGGCTCAGTGACTCAGAGGCTGAGATTGTCGATCAAAAAGGTTGGCAGTTCAGTTTGAATCCCTAGCGCTGCGTAATGGAGTGAGCTCCTGTGACCTGTCCCAGCTTCTGCCAACCTAGCAGTTCGAAAGCACGTAACAATGCAAATAGAAAAATAGGAATTACTTTTGGTGGGAAGGTAACAGCATTCTGTGCACCTTCGGCATTGAGTCATGCCAGCCACATGACCACGAAGGCGTCTTCGGACAGCGCTGGATCTTTGGCTTTGAAACAGAGATGAGCACTGCCCTCTAGAGTCGGGAATGACTAGCATACATGTGCAAGGGGAACCTTTACCTTTTAGGGAAGGTAAGTGAATCCCACCACTGGTCCATAATTTACACAAATAGTAGAAAACAAGGGATAACAGACTTTAATTTGTTGCTCTGCTAGAAAGCACATAAGATTATATGTGACTTATAAAAAACGTGAATTATTTGTCTTAGAAAATAACCCTTTAATAACCTTTTAATATTCATTCATTCATTCATTCATAACAATGCTTTAACAAACTTAAGTGCTGGAGGGTGACAGAAAAAGAAATCCTGTCTTTCTGTTTTAAATAAGAGGAAAAAATATTTTGATATGGAGTAGATATAATGATAAATATATGGACTGAATTAATGTTCCATCGATACTAATAGACATTATATGGATCTTTTCTCCCTCTCTTCTTGTTAATTACTCTTTTAAATCACATTTTATGTTAATTAGCATAATAGGTCTAAAGGTTTTTTATTTCCAACCATATAAACACTATTTATCTTTTCTTATTAATGATCTTGGTATTGTAGTTTTTGTTTTTCACTATTGCCCATTTCTTTTCTTTTTTTAAAAATAGATTCATTCACGGGCTCTCACCCATTGGGTCATTCTTTTTATAGCCTTATTTTCTCTCTTTACTGATGTACGGTCAGTGGTGGGTTTCAAAAATTGTTGGAACCTACTCTGTGGGTGTGGCCTCCTTTGTGGGAGAGGCTTGCCACCTATGTGACCGGATGGGAGTGGCTTGCCGCCCATGTGACCAGATATGAAATTATGAATTAGTACTTAGGTCAGTCCAAGTAGCTATTCAGAAACTCTGGCATTGAAGCATGCAAGTCTTAAAGCTGTCAAGTTACAAGATCCTTGCCAGTGGTGGGTTTCAAAAAATTTTGGAACCTCTTCTGTAGGTGTGGCCTGCTTTCCAGGTCCACTGGTGGAACCTCTTCTAACCGGTTCGGTAGATGAACCGGTTCTACCGAATAGATGCGAACTGGTAGGAACCCACCTCTGTGTACGGTGTAAGCATTTTGCAGTGAATTCCGCGGAGGTGTTAGGAAGTCAGATTCCCATACATTAAGGGGTTCCTTGGTGAGAACTGCGGAAGAAAGTTGCATTTTGGTTCACAATTGTTGTGAACATGGCAGAGATGGGTTGCTGCTGGTTCGATAGTAGCGGTGGGTGGGAGGTTCCGTCCACTCGCCCGGACGCTTCTGTGCATGCATGCAGGACTCCACCCACACCGGTAGTAAAGAAATTCGCAACCCAGCTCTGGTACATGGGTATGAGCACACTTAAGCAAATGCACCATGCTGCTGACTCAATCAGTGTTGGAATAAATATGTTTTAAACATATTTATAAATAATTAAATAAACAGTTTTAAATATGCATGGCTCAATAATACGTTTTGCGTAAATAGTCATGTTTATTAGTGGCCTGCATTGACTGTCCTCACATTGAAGAAATATGAAGTAGCCATAGCAAATGTATTTGTTTTCTCCTCCCCTTGCCTCCCCTCTCCTTCCTTTCTTCTTTTCTCCCCTCCCTCCTTTTGTTCTTTTGTTCTTTTGTTCTTTCATTCTTTCATTCTCCTTCCTTCCTTCCTTCCTCTTCCTTCCCACTTTCTTTCCTTCTTTTCCTTCCTTCCATCATCCCTTACTTCTTTTCCTTCCTTCCTTCTATACTTCTTTTTCTTCCTTCTATACTTTCTTCCTTCCTTCCTTCCTTCCTTCCTTCCTTCCTTCTTCACAGCATATGGCAAGACAAGCCAAGACAGAGGCTGTGGCCCCATCAAAGTATACTTCTTTTTCTTCCTTCTATACTTCTTTTCCTTCCTTCCTTCCTTCCGTCCTTCCTTCCTTCCTTCCTTCCTTCCTTCCTTCCTTCCTTCCTTCCTTCCTTCTTCACAGCATATGGCAAGACAAGCCAAGACAGTGGCCCTGGCCCCATCAAAGTTGTGCTAATTTTTTAATGTGTTGCACTCATCATGCATATAAAAACAGGGGGAGCCTTGATTATAGTTTCATGGCTTAACCTTTCCTTCCCTCCTTCATTAAAAATTTTAAATATTCATGAGTAGGATTCCTATGATTAATGCAATTCTACTCTGCAACTGGGTGGCATCTTTTAGATCATCCTGGGGAAGAGTGTTAAGCTACACCCAAGATTTTGAAAGACCACAGGATGGAAGATGATTTGTAGGAATCGTATCCATTTAGAGAGGCAAAAAAATCTACACCATCACCAGACACACATAGGATATATACCCATTTTCCATTCTTAACTTGTCGTCTTCTGCTTATGAATTAGAATGTTCCCTGTTTGCATCTATCTCTCTGAATTATTCCTTAGCACAAGGTTAGACTTCAGAGTAAGTTCAGTATTTCCCCAGACATTAGCATTTTACAGCTGTCCAAATGACAAAAGGGGTATATTATGGGAAGATAAGTTCCAGAATGAATTCATCCCTGGCTGCTTTCTATTATTAATTGGAAGAATGGTGGAGAACATTGATGAAGTTGACTGATGGTGAAAAGCTTATGCTGGTGGACTTGATATGGATGCTGCCAAAGTAGTCCAAGGTCCATCTTTGCTTTGGTGCTTATAAAAGACAATTGGATACACATGGCATGCTCACAAGCACAATCTGAGTTCTCCCTCCCTCATTATAGTTCCATTTTAGGGCATGTTGTTGTTATTTGATGGATTGATCTTCCATGAATATATATATACTCTCTTTCTACATGATAGCTGGTAATTCCTTCCTTCCTTCCTTCCTTCCTTCCTTCACTCACTCACTCACTCACTCACTCACTCACTCACTCCTTTCCTTCCTTCCATCGTTCAAGAAGTGAACAATTATGATATTCTGTCAACAATTCATGTTTATAAGAATCCAGTTTTGAACTAAGAAGATATAAGATCATTTCAGCCAATTATTCATTTATCTTGCTTGCATTGTTATGCCAGCAATGCTTGGTTAGTTTTAACTCTTACTGGTATTCCCTTCACCTTCCTTCCTTCCTTCCTTCCTTCCTTCCTTCCTTCCTTCCTTCCTTCCTTCCTTCCTTCTTCTTTCCTTCCTCCCTATCCTTTTTGTTCAAACTCTTCTAACCCCAATCACCCTTTTTCAAGGTAAAGGTATTCCAAACATTCTAGATTTATTTGTGAAACATTTTACTCATAAGAAAAATGGACATAGAGTGATATATAAATCTCAACTGATGAGTATGCTTTATGCACATCTAATGTAGTTATACATTACCCAGAATGATGATGTATGTATGTACAGCATATATGTATTTAGGTATGTATGTATGTATGTATGTATGTATGTATGTATGTATGTGTAAATGGATGGATGGATGGATGGATGGATGGGTGGGTGGGTGGGTGGATGGATGGATGGGTGGGTGGGTGGGTGGGTGGGTGTGTGTGTAAACACACACAAACACACACACACACACACACACACACACACACACAGTAAATGAGCATATGAATCAGGGCTTTCCTCTGTGCTGTAGTGAAATTGTCACCCACCATTTCTGGATCGGGGACCATTAAGTTCAAAAACAATTACAGATCCATCTCACTGTGAAAAATAAAATGGCCCAGGACTTCACTGATCGACCTCTCTAAGACCAGTTTTACTGCCGAGTAATTCAATTCCCATTACATAAAATGAGGCGAAGGTATGGTGGTGAAACGTGGAACCGAAGTCAACCATTACAAATGGAGAAATCTACGGTTCTGCTACAGATCTTCCATTCTCTCTCTCTTCCCCCAGAGTATAAATCCAGCTAATTACGACGTTCCATTTCTTCCCTATCTTCTATTTGCATATGGAATGAAAACGCCTCCTAAATCCATTGATTTTTCATCAGACATTATTCTACCGGACAATGTTTAATAATAATAATAAAAAATGAACAGGGAGAAAAATATGAAATCTGTCGGACTTCATGAGTACAACAGAAGGTTCTTTTTTGATCCTGGATTACCCGAGACTTCCTAGAGTTAATAAGTCACAATTTTATGAAACCCCTTCCTTAACATTTTGAAATAATGAAATAATAGCCAGATTCTGGAATTTTATGGACAGCTGCAGTTAAGCCCATTAATTTTTATGGCGCTGGATCCATGGCTTTCTCTTGCCAAAACCTTGCCTGCCTCTGATGGAGAGGGAGCAAGTGAAAACTTCTCATTCCTTTGGTTTATTCTCCAGATAGCAGATATTTTTTTCCCCTTCCTTTTTGCATTGCCTCTCCGAGAACAGCTGGCTGAATTCCAGAGTTTTATGTCAAGCAAATAAGCCGGTGGAAGATAATTCATATTTAATACCTTCTCACCTTTTGTCCTCAGGGGCAGTTCAGGAGCGGAGGCAGCACAAACATGTTGAAAAGATAGATGCAAATGAAGAGAAGGCTTGCAACGTTCTTTGCCCGCACTTTCCTTTGGGTGGAAAAGTTTTAAAGATGATCGGAATTAAACTGGCGAAACAGAGGATAAATTTAGGGACCCTGGTGTACTTCAAATATAGGTAGGTCTGCAAGAGGGTAGATTTGGCAATCTGCCCGGCCGAGGAGATTAAAAAAATAAATACACAAATGTTATTGATGGCGTCTTCCACCCGCAACAGAGTTAGAAGTCACGTCATTCTGTGAGTTATTTCTTGCAGAAACACAGGTTTTAGCAAGATCCAGGAAAAGCAGGGAAGAAGTGAATATTTCCACAAATCGACAAAATTGTTCTAATAATAATTTTTTAAAAATGCCCAAAACAAAGGCAGCAATTTTATGAGGAGACAGAGGATGGTTAATCACGGTGGAATTTGCTTTGTACAATGAGTCAGTCAGTTCCAAAGGCCACACAAAGCGGATGGTTGACAAGGGAACCAAACAGAAACATGGACAAAAACTTACAGTGCTACCACTCAACCAGCACTGATGATGTAACCTAGTTGGGTAATGAAATATCCACAAGAAAACAATAGCAATAGCAATAGCAGTTAGACTTATATACCGCTTCATAGGGCTTTCAGCCCTCTCTAAGCAGTTTACAGAGTCAGCATATTGCCCCCAACAATCCGCAAGCTCAGTGAGCACCAAGGACCTTTCATAGCTACTCTGCTGGTTTTTTTTTTTTTTTTTTGCTACTAACAAGTTTGTGAGTCTGCTATTTCTGAAAAGTTCAGAAAAACCAATAGAGGACGAAGAATTAAATAAATAAAGAATAAAGGAACAAAGGACAGTTGCTGGAATTGGGAATGTCCAGCTGAATGAATAGGGGCGCGGTGACCCAGTGGTTAAGACATTGAGCTTGTTGATCAGAAAGATCAGCAGTTCAGCGGTTCGAATCCCTAGCGCCACGTAACGGAGTGAGCTCCCGTTACTTGTCCCAGCTTCTGCCAACCTAGCAGTTCGAAATCATGTAAAAATGTAAGTGGAAAAAAATAGGAACCACCTTTGGTGGGAAGGTAACCACATTCCAGTGGTGGGTTTCAATTTTTTTTAGAACCTCTTCTGTAGGTGTGGCCTGCTTTGTGGGAGTGGCTTGCCAGCCATGTGACCGGGTGGGAGTATTCCTCCTCTAGTCGTGTTGGCTCAGGAACTCTGGCATTGAAGATGCCAGAGCGAGAGGAGGAATTCTGGGAGTTGAAGTCCATACGTCTTAAAGCTGTCAAGTTACGAGACCCTTGCACCCCTAACCCTTTAGAAAAAAAACCCAGGGGTGTTCAAACTTGACAGCTTTAAGACTTGTTCACTTCAACTCCCAGGATTCCTCCTCTCGCTCTTCATCTTGATGATGTGCAGACAGGTTGGGGGAGGGAGCTGGAACAGGTTCTAAATGGCACAGTAGATTTGTGGAACCTCTTTTATAGAAGAGGTTAGAACTGGCAGGAACCCACCCCTGCCACGTTCCATGCACCTTTGACATTGAGTCATGCCGGCCACGTGACCATGGAGACCTCTTCGGACACTGCTTAGTGTCACAGCTTAGAAATGGACACGGCTTAGAAACGGAGATGAGCACCGCCCCCTAGAGTCGGGAATGACTAGCACTTATGCGCAAGGGAACCTTTACCTTTAGCTGAATGAAAAGAAGGACAAGCACTGACATGATAGCCACAAAAAAGAGGGGAACCAAGGAAGACAATGATAGCAGTCTTCCAATATTTGAGGAGCTGCCACAGAGAGGAGGGGTTGAAGCTGTTTTCTGAAGCACCTGAAGGCAGGACAAGAAGCAATGGGTGGAAACTAATCTCAAAGAGAGATTCAATCTGGAAATAAGGAGAAATTTCCTGACAGTGAGAATAATTAACCAGTAGGATGATTGGCCTCCAGAAGTTGCACTAGATGTTTTTTTTTTAGAAGAGATTCGACAACCATTTGGTCTGAAATGGTACAGGGTTTCCTGCCTGAGCAGGAGGTTGGACTAGAAGACCTCCAAAGTCCCTTCTTCTGTTATTCTGTTATGTGGGCAATTGGCTACCTTTTATAGCGGAGTAAAAATAGATGGCTAAAATGGATGGATTTTTTTTGCATTTTTTCCTAAGTGAAAGAGACATCCTTCCACTGTTTCTCACCTCTACCTCTTAGTAGTGGAAAATACAGACAGATACATAAAAAGAGTTGTGTCAAGATGCTTCCCCTTGAGGCTGGATGATATCTCAAGGAAGCTGTGGATTAGAGAATGAAGCATAAAGTGAATGATAGGACATTCACACATGCCCCTTGGACATCTAATAACTAAAAGCCACACTCTGTCCCAGGACAGTTGAGCTTCTTAAAGTAGCCTCCCTTTCATCAGACTCAAGAAGTGGGAGAAATTTTATTTATTTATTTATTTATTTATTTATTTGTTTGTTTGTTTGTTTGTTTGTCTTGTATGCCGCCCACTCCAAGAGGACTCTGGGCAGCTCACAAAAGACAAGGGAAAAGGGGGAACGAGACAAAGACAACATATTAAAAACAAAACCAACATTCACAATTTCTGTGGAGGTAGATGCTTCTCAGCTCCCCCCAGCCTGCTGGAACAGCCAGGACTTGGTGGCTTTACGGAAGGCCGGGAGGGTAGTAAGGGTCCGGATCTCGACAGGGAGCTCGTTCCAGAGGGCTGGAGCTGCAACAGAGAAGGCTCTCCCCCGGGGAGTCGCCAGCCGACATTGGCTGGCAGATGGAATCCGGAGGAGACTCAACCTGTGAGATCTAATTGGTCTGAGAGAGGTAATCGGCAGGAGGTGGTCTCTCAGGTACCCAGGTCCGATGCCATGTAGGGCTTTATAGGTAGCGACCAGCACCTTGAAGCGGATTCGGAGACTAATAGGTATAGCAGGCTAATTTCTTAGCAGCACCTTAGTTTTCTTCCCTTAAACTAAATTCTTTCCCATGAAAGCAAAATCTGGTAAATAACATATAACTCAAGTCTTAGCTTTAATCTGAGACTTAAAACGTCTTCAAAATAAAAAAAACAAGGTCCAGTTGCCTCCTGTTGTGGCCCGCCAGTGGCCAGCAGATTCGGACAGTGAGGAGGTTGGGGAGGAACATGGGCCACTCCTGGAGTCTGGGGAAGGCTCGAATGAGGGCTCTGTGTCGGAGGCAGAGTGGGGGACAGGGCCGTCTGACAGTTATCAGCTGCCTTCAGAGTAGACATCAGTGAGGCAGAAGAACAGCTGGAGCCTGTTCCCAGTGTGCGCATGTGCAGAGTTGCCAGACGAAGGGAAGTAAGGCCACAGGTGGACGATGAATGGCCCCTCCCAGTGGGAATAAAAGAGGAGCGAAAGGGGAGTGGAGTTTGCAGGAGACAATTGCTTTGCTTAATTGGTTGGTGACTCTCTCCGAGACTCCTTGCCAAGTTTTGCAGATATCAACCTGGCAGCTCTCCAAACCAGATAAGGTCCGTGACTGTAAATCCTCCTGAAAAAAACACCTTTGGGACAACCTTGACCTGGATGACTGAGAATCTCTACAGACTCTCAGCTGAAATGCATATGATTGCTGTGGCCTTTTCCAAAAATAAAATAAAATAAAAACTCTCCATGGTTTGTGTCTCCCATGCCAGGAAGATTTGGAAAACCTGGACAACTCTTTTCCCTTTGAGTCTCCCTTCCCTCACCTTCAACAATTCCAAATCACAGGTGAAAATCAGATCAGATTTCCTTTTTCATTACCTGGCACGGAAAACATTCAAAGCTGCTCTTTTTTTGTTTTAATCCCGGCGACCTTTTTTTTTCTTTAATTCTGTAAACAAAATTAATAACAAAACATTTGGGAATTGCCAGTAAAGGCATCGTACAGAAACATTTTATTATGCAAATGTCTAAATGAGTTACACACATTTGCATCTGATTAAGGGCACCACAGAAACCGTTGCAACTCAGTCTTATAATCTGATTACAAGAGGGAGTAAGTGTTTTCTCTTGAAGATAACTGGTTCAAAATCCAACTTAAGAACCCCATTAAAGGCGGGGGAAGTATCTTGAAAACAAGCAATGTAGATCTCTTCCCTAGATTGATTTTGCTATCAATGCCCACACTTGGGTTCTGCTGTGCAGTTAATCCCTAAATTGCATGCATGCAGAAAAAACAATTACTACCAACCTGCCTTCCATTGAGAGTCAAAAAGAGGGCTGTCAAAATATCTACAGAGCCCTCGCATCCTGGACATAAATTATTTCAACTCCTATGCTTAAAATGATGCTATAGAGCACTGCACACCAAGACAATTAGACACAAGGGCAGTTTTCCCAAACACCATCCCTCTGCTAAACAAATATTTCCCTCACCACTGTCAAACTATTCATTAAGGCTGCATTACTATTACTATTAGTCTTCTCACCTTTCCTATCACCTGTCTCCTCCCTCTTATGACTGCAGGACTATAACTTTGTTGCTTGTATCCTTACAATTTATATTGATTGTTTTCTGATTGCTTATTTGTACCCTATGACTATCATTGTTGTACCTTATGATTCTTGATGAATGTATCTTGTCTTTTTTTATGTACGCTGAGAACATCTGCAACAAAGACAAATTCCTTGTGTGTCCAATCACACTTGGCCAATAAAGAATTCTATTCTATTCTATTCTATTCGACCCAACCCTTCCCTACCCTACCTTACGCTACGCTACTCTACCCTACCCTACCCTACCCTACCCTACTCCATTCCATTCTATTCTATTCCATTCCATTCCATTCTATTCTAAATGAAAGCTATACTAGTTCCTTAGAATCATTCTTTCACTGTGAAAGGTTGGGTGGTTTCAAAATAATTTCAGCCTCTTGTACCATTGCATATACAAGCTGTGCTGGATGAAACCAAAGGTCTAATTCTTTGAGAATGTTCCTCCCACCGTGGTCAGTAGAGGCCTTTGGTCAGTCAACCAGGAAAATGTGGACATGAAAGCAATTTCAAGCTTCTAATCCCTGAAGCTTGCATAGTGTGGAGAGGCATCTCTTGCGTTCTGAATTGAAATACAGACTTAGTTATGATTTATTAGATGTAGAGGCTGCAATTCATCTAGCAATTCAAGGTGGGCTCACTCTCCCCTCTCCTATTTTCCCCCCACAATAGCAATTCTGTGAAGTAGATTGGGACGAGAGAGAGAGAGAATGGGAGGCCCCAGGTCACCCAGAGAGCATCCATAACTATGGAATAGCTAATCAACGAGAGAAGCAACTTCGAACTAAGGAGAAATTTCCTGACAGAACAACTAGTGGAACAACTTGCCTCCAGAAGTTGTGAATGCTCCAACACTGGAAGTTTTTAAGAAGATGTTGGATATCCATTTGTCTGAAGAGGTGTAGAGTTTCTTGCCTAAGCGGGGGGTTGAACTAGAAGTCCTCCAAGGTGCCTTCCAACTCTTCTCTTCCCTTCCCTTCTCTTCCCTTCCCTTCCATTAACCTAGAACTAAGGAAGAATTTCCTGACAGTTAGAACAATTAATCAGTGGAACAACTTGCCTCCAGAAGTTGTGAATGCTCCAACACTGGAAGTTTTTAAGAAGATGTTGGATATCCATTTGTCTGAAGAGGTGTAGAGTTTCTTGCCTAAGCGGGGGGTTGGACTAGAAGTCCTCCAAGGTGCCTTCCAACTCTTCTCTTCCCTTCCCTTCTCTTCCCTTCCCTTCCATTAACCTAGAACTAAGGAAGAATTTCCTGACAGTTAGAACAATTAATTAGTGGAACAACTTGCCTCCAGAAGTTGTGAATGCTCCAACACTGGAAGTTTTTAAGAAGATGTTGGATA